>NC_092278.1:36679600-36704600 GCF_036320965.1 Panulirus ornatus
AGAGAGGAAGGGGAGTTTTTGCGCACATGAGGGGGGCCGCCCCCTCGTCTCTTGAGCTGGGAGCGCCTTCACCGAGCCATTGTTCCCGGACTGAGACATTTGTCTAGTTGTCTTACATGACAGGAAAATGGAGTAGTCGACTGGTAAAGTTTAAAGTTAACGATATATATATATATATATATATATATATATATATATATATATATATATATATATATATATATATATATATATATATATTATCATCAGAGCTTACCCTCGAAAGATATTATTCTACATATTTTTCTTTTCAAAACCTCACCTCACTCCTGGCGTCCGTCTCTCTCTCTCTCTCTCTCTCTCTCTCTCTCTCTCTCTCTCTCTCTCTCTCTCTCTCTCTCTCTCTCTCTAAGTGAATAAAACGACAGCTGTTTGCCCTTAAGGCTCTCCCCCCGCCCCCCTTTGGCGTTGTGGGTTGGCCACAGTGTCGTTGGTCAAGTGCGCGTGGAAGTCGTTTCTTGTCCGACCCGGCCAGACATGTGCTTGGAGGAGGACGTGCGTCTTTGCCTTGGTGCGTGCAGCGGGTCATTGAACATAGCGTGTGTGTGTGTGTGTGTGTGTGTGTGTGTGTGAAGCGTGCATGAGCAACACGTGTGCTTGCACGCCAGTGCATAGCGGACCCTTAAATCGGTGTAATTAGCAAGTGAACTGCTAATTTCCTCCCCCCCCCTTCTTGTGTGTCACACACACACACACACACACACACACGCTCACGTGCACGCATGTGGTGAGGGAGGGAGCCCACGTTATGGCACCACTGCAGCTCAGAATGTCGCTGCTTGTAGTGTTCGCCAGGAGTTTTATCCTCCGTGGCCGCTTTGGCTCATTATAGATCAAAATAGCTAATCTTGTGTGTGATTCACATTGGTCGTCCATGATCGCTTCTGGCGATCGCTGTCGAAGGTTCGGAGGTAACACTGGTTCGATTCCTCTTTCTTTTACCTTTTGCATTGTTGAGAGAAATCACAAAATGCGCGTGACCTCGTAAATGCTGATAAATCCATTGGAAGATGGAACGCGATAAGTTTCCCAAGTGCACTTTCGTGTCATGGTCACATCATCATCAGGGGAGATATACAAGAGAGGTAGAACACTCAGTTGATATACAAGAAAGAGACGCAGCGGTACACAGAAACTGGATGGTGGGTGCTTGTTGACCCCACATGGTGTGTTATGAAGAAAAATAGGTCGTCGGTGCTGACCAATCACGCGGTTTGTCACGTTCTTACGTAACAAGAGCTTCACTATACACGACCCTTTGAGCAGGGCTGTACGACCCTTGACGCACGATAGCCTGGCCCTTTAGCCTGACCCTTTCAGGCTCAGATCCAAACAAACCAAACCATCGCACCATAGGATGGGTCGTATAGACGAGCTAATTGGCCGAAAGGTGTCGTGCACAAGGGCTTAAACCAACTCCGACCTTAATGAACTCGACCGAACTGGATGCTAATGAGTATTATCTCCTCACCCCGCTATCTTCCTCCCCAACATCTCCTCCTCCCCCAATATCCCTCCCCTTCGCCCTTGCCTTTGAACACGGGTAACTGGATTCCCGCGCGAGACGTTCCTCTGTTTATTTGCGGTGGATGAAAGCTTCCAGGAACTGGAGGAGCCGGAGGCGGAAGGGAGGAGGAGCCGTAAAAGGGAGGACGTTGGAGCCGCAGGAGGGTGGAGGAGCTGCAGGAGGGCGTAGGAGCTCCAGGAGGGAGGGAGGGACTCTGTGAAGCACGACTCGCCAGGTGAGGCATTGTCTAGCCTCACCTCCCCGTCAGGTCCTTATCTCTCTCGTCTCTCGCCTTCGTCTGTAGCGTCAGACGGAGAGCCCCCCACCTCCCTCCACTGTGGTGGGGGACGACGTTCATCTCTCGCCACCGGTAGCGAGGGGAATGAACCCGCGGGACGCGATTAATTACCCAATGATAACGGCCCCCACAAAAAAAAAAATTAAGCCCGTTAATTTTTCATCATCATTAAGGCCGAACGGCGAGATATATATATATATTTCCCACGCAAACCCACCCGTCCTCACCACCACCACTCCCCTGTCGCGTCGCACGTCCGTCACCCCGTACCACAAATACGCTCTTTAAGCCTCCATTTTTAGCGGTGTTTGTGCGTGGGGCAGCCAATCATGGAGAAATGGTCCAGTTCGCAGGATAGGAGTCCTTGTTTTAAACACAGTTTGACGTGCGCGGTACTGCTGGCCTCCGTGACCTGTAGGTTATTGATGATTGACCACATCTTGGTTGAGGGTAGGTGGTACTGATACCACTCTGTACCAGCACTACCATCCCTGGGACGACCTCAGTCGGTGGTGGTAGTCGTTGTGGTGGTGGTCGGGTCGGGTCGGTGGTGTGGTATTCGAGGTGCGTCATCCATCACTCTAAAAGTTTAATTTTGGTCCACCGGCCCCGAGGGAGGCAAGAGCTGGGTTTATCCCCCCGAACGGCGGTGGCGGCCCGCTGATGGATGTGACCCCGTCCATCCCCCCCATGTCACAGTATACAAGCCTGTAGTAACACATGTTGTCGCACCTCACTTTTGTAACCGGGTGTCCCCCTCACGCGCGCCTCTCCCTCCCTCAGGAGAGGAAAGGTCTGGACAGATCGGTCCATTTTATGTTTCCTGTGTTTGCGTGGCTGTATCCTTAAGGGCGTCGTGAGGCGAGAGGGATAACGGTGCAGTGTGGAAGGCTGGCTGGTCGTACGAGATGTGATGAATCTTGTGGTCTATTGTGTGTGTGTGTGTGTGTGTGTGTGTGTGTGTGTGTGTGAGTTTGCACAGGTTGGGAGAGCCATCTTTGGGGCGGCGGCCTCCGGGCACGGCCGACTGTCACCGAAAATCTGGATGGGAGGAAGAGGAGGAGGAGGAGGGAAAAAGTCGAATCCATTATCATGGCGAATGAACTTTTTGGACGAGTTTGATGATATGCAGATTAGCCCTGCCGTAATGACTCGCTTTACGATATGAATATTCCGATCAGCGAACTGGGATTCGTCGAGGGAGGAGGGATGGGAGGGAGGAGAGGGTTGAGTGTGTGTGACCCATTACCGAACCAGGGCCAGCTGACGAGGACACGTCACTCTTGGGAGTGGCTATTCAAACGAACCAGGGTAGTTAACGAGGCCGTTTGAATCCTGGGGTAAACCACTGTGAGTATCTACAACCCAGGAAATAACTATTCGAATACTAAGTACTCGAATACCCTTCGACTCACGTTCGTGAGCAACTTTAGGTTCGGTAAAATGCTACCGGCTGGCTATGTGCGCCTGTTGGGAAATGACCAGTGTAGACCCCGTTGCTCACCAACGTGAGACGAAGGGTATTCGAGTGCATAGTATTCGAATAGTTTTTTCCTATTAGCCAGGCCCATAGCCTAGCTGTTAGCATTCCCGCCTCTTGCACAGGGGTCCCGGGTTCGATCCTGGCTGTTGGAGGTTTGTTCTATATATATATATATATATATATATATATATATATATATATATATATATATATATATATATGGCCTCCTGTGGTGTAGCGGGAAGCGTTCCTGACCGTGACGCATTCACGGACCCCGCCCAGGGACGAGGCGCAAAGGGTTCGAATCCTGGTTGCTGCAGTCGGTCCACAGTCAACCCAGCTGTTCGTCCACCCTTTTTCGGGTGAGTCGACAAAATGGGTACCTGGTTGAGGCAGGCTTGATTAGGGGCCTCTGCTGCCCGTGCCGTCTCATTTAACATACAAGAAAAAAGAATATGATGGAATTCCTCTTGCGCCATGATATGACTGTGGATAGATCGTCTGGTATCACTTCCCTTCCGTCTTAACTTGATACCATTTTTGGTCTGGTACTTTACTGATTTAGATTTTTCCAAAAGAAGGAACAGAGAAGGGTGGGCCAAGTGAGGATATTCCCTCTTAAGGCTCAGTCCTCTGTTCTTAACGCTACCTCGCTAACACGGGAAACGACGAATGTGTGTGTGTGTGTGTGGGGGGAAAAAAAGAAAAAATTTACAGGTAATTGACTCAAGATTGCAAGGAGGTAGACCCAAATTACACCTCAGTGTAGGAGGACTGGAGAAGGCGATATTTATAGCAGTGGTGCACCAAGAACATGCGAGAGGACTCGATGATGTTTGGGGTGTGGGAGCCTTGCTTTGCCTCTGTCTTGCGTTTGATTGGCCTCTTTCTGTTTCTCTTATTCACCATGAGTGTAGGGAGCGAGCTCTGTCCTCGTGTGTGTGTGTGTTGGGGGGGGGGAAGTTTCTGAAAGTATGTCTATTACGATCGTAGAACTTTTCTTTTTTTTAACTTGTGTGTGTGTGTGTGTGTGTGTGTGTGTGTGTGTGTGTGTGTGTGTGTGTGTGTGAGCATTAATTGACCAATCTCATGTTACTAAAACGTGTATTTGTAAAATGGAAAACATGTATATGATACCAGAAATTTAAATTGTGGAGTTTCAATAGTTTTTAGTCTGTTTATGTGATATTTAAGAGTAATAATGATAATAGTAATAATGATGATAATAATAAGAATAATGATAATAATGATAATTATGGTTCTTGGTAATTATTTGACGTTTACAGATTTTTTTTACTAAACGGATTAAAACAGTAGATCTACTCGTACGTGGCTCGCACTTGAACAGGTAAAAATCCTATTTTAGGGATTTACAAATTAATCCCCTTAACGACCAGGCGTTGCCTGACGATCGACCGGATTACTGTATGGTCACTGACACAGCGTTGCCAACACCAAGTCGTGTTTAAGAAGGGATTACAAGCGTTGCCAGCAGCAAGCCAGGCTCAGAGGGAGACTTAAGACAATGAAAAGAAAACGATATAGTTTTTTTTTTCGTCTTTTTTATTAATGTTCGTTCTGCTGAGACTAGACACCCCTGAACCCACTCCCCTGAGACGTGGTCCCCTGGGCCCATCCCCCCCTCCTGAGACGTGGGCCCCCCATGAACCCATTCCCCCCTGAGACGTGGCCCCCCATGAACCCATTCCCCCCTGAGACGTGGCCCCCCATGAACCCATTCCCCCCTGAGACGTGGCCCCCCATGAACCCATTCCCCCCTGAGACGTGGCCCCCCATGAACACATTCCCCCCTGAGACGTGGGCCCCCCATGAACCCATTCCCCCTGAGACGTGGCCCTCCCCATGAACCCATTCCCCCCTGAGACGTGGCCCCCCCAATGAACCCATTCCCCCCTGAGACGTGGGCCCCAGTGAACTCACCCCGTAGAACCTAACTCAGACGTCACTCTACCATCCACAGAGCCATGGTGTACTCTTTGTACCTGTATCCAGATGCAAGATACACACTTGACTGTACCACCCATTCCTGTAGCCTGGCTTATGTATGCATGGCTATCCTGTCCGTGTTTTCGCGTGTGTAATGTCTGTGTGTGTGTGTGTGTGTGTGTGTGTGTATGTATCACGTGCCCCGCCCGCCCGAGAGAGAGAGAGAGAGAGAGAGAGAGAGAGAGAAAGAAAGAGAGAGAGAGAGAGAGAGAGAGAGAGAGAGAGAGTGTGTGTGTATGGCTGCCTTGAGCTAACACTGAAGTTCAAAATTCCCTTTGAACTTTGGGTGGATTGTGGGGAGAGAGAGAGAGAGAGAGAAAGAGAGAGAGAGAGAGAGAGAGAGAGAGAGAGAGAGAGAGAGAGAGAGAGAGAGAGAGGAATGGGGGGGTTATCTTCTTGCCCTCACTAGGAGGAATATTCCCGTCCTGTCTCTAGAGCTGGAATTTTACCTCCATGTGTGTACATATTGTTGTCTTTCCAAGATCATTATAGCTGTGTCCTTAACGTATTCCCCTGTGCAAGGTTCATCTTTTTTTTGGCTTCAGCTTACGTCGCCGAACTTGCCCCCCCCCCCCCTCTCTCTCTCTCTCTCTCTCTCTCTCTCTCTCTCTCTCTCTCTCTCTCTCTCTCTCTCTCTCTCTCTCTCTCTCTCAAAACCTATAAAACATCCCTAAACCTCTGAACCTTCCCCTCCTCCTCGAACACATTCACGAACACGTGAATGTGTATTATGTAAGGACTTTACACAGAAGCACAGCCATGTACACCAATACGTTCATAAATATAAATACATATATATAGTCTACATGTACATACATAAAGTCTACATATTAAATGATACATATCTGAAAGGACTATACACAGAAACACAAGTACCTACACAATACGTTTATGAATATACTTAGTTTACATATCTAGCCATAAAACCTACATATCAACTAATACATACGTGAATGTACAACAACACTCCCACAAAACAATTCAAATAAACTAGGGGGAAACCTGTGAAGCATGTCTGCACTCCGGAGTCTCGACCAACCTGAATCATCATCATGGCAAAATCTATCCTGTACATAAGGACGTTGCCTGGAGAGAGAGAGAGAGAAAAAAAAGATTACAAAAAAAGAGAGACAAGAAAGAGAGAGAGAGAGAGAGAGAGAGAGAGAGAGAGAGAGAGAGAGAGAGAGAGAGAGAGAGAGAGAGAGAGGGAGGGAGTGTGTGTGCCAACAGGTGGGAATGTGTGCGGGCGTTAATTATTACTGGCACTTAATTACCCGAGGTACACACTGTGTGTGTGTGTGAGAGAGAGAGAGAGAGAGAGAGAGAGAGAGAGAGAGAGAGAGAGAGAGAGGTTTTGAGGTTTTCTCGATGTCTTGAGATGGGAAGGGTTTGAGGATAGCTGGATAGTTTTAAGGTTACGAGAGGTTTCGAGACTTGGCATCTTTTTTTCCCCTATTGCTTCTCTTAGAAAGTGATAATGCAGGAGGGGGAGACATGCTAGTGGCTCCCCTCTCTCTCTTCCCGCTCCACCCCTACCAGTCCCTCCCCTTCTTAAATCGCCCTCCACGACCGGCAGGAGATGCGTGGGTAGGGTCCCTTCCCTCACTTATACAATCCTAGGAATACATCACAGTGTGTGAAATATATTCAGTCGTACTTTTCCGCCAAATATATACATCTCACCTGAGACGGAGGAGCACGCCGTTCAACCCGTAATTATGTTGGAAGAAAGAAGAAACTGAAGAAGTGGACGGAGTGCCCGTGCATGTGTTTGCCATTATTAAGGCGCATTCTGAGGAGGAGACTCGTCGGTTCGGGGAAAACTGTAATGAGCATAGGCGAAGTTCATCCAGGAGTGTGAGTCAACCTCAGAAGGCGGGTTTTTTTGGGGGGTGGGGTGAATTCAGGCCCTGGGGGGCTTTGTGGTGGTGAGTCAAAAGGCCTTCCTTCCTCCTCCTTCCTCCTCCTGCTGCTGCTGACGAAGACGTCAGCGACGTTCTCCGAAATGAATGGTAGTTGAGTTGCAGAGAGAGAGAGTGTGGGTAAACACAAGTTTTAGTTTTTATGGGAACTGCGATTTCTGAGAGGTCTGCTGGAGGTTTAGCTGGGTTTACCCCAGGCCATTTGGGGTACGACGGTACGACCCTTGAGCACGACAGAGGTGGCCATTTTCCCTGGCCCTCAGGGGTTGGGTCAAAGGCCAGGCCATCGAACTTAGGGGTCGCGCCGTCGTGCTAGTGAGTCGTACCGTCGTGCTCAGAAGCAGTATCGTCGTGCTCAGCTTTCGTACCGTCGTGGTCATGAGTCGTACCGTCGTGCTCGTGAGTCGTACCGCCGTGCTCAGAAGTCGTACCGTCGTGCTCATGAGTCGTACTGTCGTGCTCAGCGTTCGTACCGTCGTGCTCATGAGTCGTACCGTCGTGCTCAGCGTTCGTGCCGT
The DNA here is from genome assembly GCF_036320965.1 of Panulirus ornatus. Lineage (NCBI taxonomy): Eukaryota > Metazoa > Arthropoda > Malacostraca > Decapoda > Palinuridae > Panulirus > Panulirus ornatus. The sequence continues at coordinate 36,687,375 of NC_092278.1, forward strand.
CGTGCTCATGAGTCGTACCGTCGTGCTCAGCCTCCCCGCCGGTCGTCGTGCTCAAGGGGTCTCTCCCAAGAGGCCAGAGCCGAGTGAACACACGACCAGGAACTGTGTTTACGACCCCGGGTATGTTGCGACACAGTCGACCATATCTCTCGTAATTTTGGGGCGTGACCTACCGGACCGAGGTCCAGCCCGTGGCTGATTACTGTCTCCCCTCGGTGCCAACACGGTGAGAGGCCACGACACTCGAACTGATGGCACTGCAACACTGATTGGCTCCTGACGAAGGCGTGTGTGTGTGTGTGTGTGTGTGTGTGTGTGTGTGTGTGTGTGTGTGACAGTTGCAGTAATTATAACAACCATTTTATTCTGTGATTCACACTTTTAGTTCTATGCAATTAAGTGAGTCGTTTTCTTTACAGGTAAGATCCTATGAGAAGATACAATCCATAATCCAGTACGGGAACGGCCCACGTGACGTCATGCGAGGACTGACGTCACTCCCCTTGCGTTGGAGGGGAGGAAGTTGATTTGGGTCACCTTTGGTAAGTAGTTGATGCCCTTGAGCACGACCGGACGACCTGTGCCTGTGACGTCCGAGCCATTGGCATGACCCTTGAAGGGTCAGGTCTAAGGCCCTGCCATCATATCCCCTAAGGCCCTGCCATCATATCCCCAAGGGTCGTACAGTCGTGCTCAAGGGTCGTACCATTGTATTCAAGGAGGTTTCATCTGAAGAGTTTGAGTGATGTTACCTGTGTCTTCGTCTGTCTGTCCACCATCGTATCTTTCTTCGTGTCGTTAGCGAGAAGTCGTGCTTCATGTGAAGTGATTTTTCCAGGCCCTTGTCACATCCTCCTTCTACACCAGAGGCAGCAGTGTAGCGTCGTGGTGTGAGCGTCCTTGACTCCGTGAACTTAAGGGAATCCTTCGTGTGTGTGTGTGTGTGTGTGTGTGTGTGTGTGTGTGTGTGTGTGTGTGTGTGTGTTTGCATCGTTCCAGGAAAGCTAAAGAGGCCAGGCTTGAGCACACGGTCCTGGAGGAGCTATGGAAGCCACGCGTGATCATGGTTCTGGAAGGCTAAAGAGACCCCCAGTGCCATGCACGCTCCAGGAATGCTAAAGAAGGCCAGTGTTGTGCGCGGTTCTGGAAGGATAGAGAAGCCAGGTTTGCGCACGGTGCTGGAAATCTCCAGAGGCCAATCATGTCCAGGGTCCTGGAAAGCTATGGAGAAGAGGCTTGGCTGTGGCACCATCCTAGAAAGCTGAAGAGCCCAGGCATGTCCATAATTCTGGATAGCTTAAGAGACCGAGCTTATGCATAGGTCTTGTGCAATGTCCTGGAAAGCTACAGAGGCCAGACTAGGGCACGGTCCTGGAAAGCTGAAGAAGCCATGCTCGTGCATCTGAGACTGTTTCACCATGAACTTTGAACCCATGAACCATTGTCATGGAAACATTGTCTTAGTGGAAGCTTTGTGGCGTAGAATTCATGATTGGTTCATCCCATATATAGCAATGACCCATTGTATAATGTAGCTACGAGGAATATCTTTTATTTTTCCAGTTTTTATTTAACCTTTGAACCACAATCTTGGCTTTGGAAGTTTTCCTCCGCCCCGCGAGTCTCAGGTCATATCCTTGGCATTTGACCTTTCAGCGGTGACTTTGACCCCGAAGGTGTGCGTTTGAACTCCATAACTCAATAACCGTACCTTGAGACGAAGGACTGGGCATCTGTTCCTCTTGGGGTCACTTCGCGTCTCTCTCTTAGGTCCTTTAGCTTGGGATTGACAGTTCCAACATCCTTCGCCTGGGGTCAGGTTAAGTCAGTATCTATCTCCGGTCATAGACAAAGCCTTCGTGGAAGTCTAAAGACCTGGAATTGAACATAGAAATGGCCAAAGATGTTGAAAGATGTACAGAGAGACGAGAGAAAAGAAGACTGTAAGTTTATGAGGAAGCGGAGACGCTGCCTCTTAAGGAGGTTGGGTTCGTGCCTGGAATTACCATGTTCCATGTATATCAAATTGTATGATGAATAAACTCCACGTTCCAGGGATTTTATGATCCAAGATGATTTAGTCTTTTAGTGGTAGAAAAACCAATGGTTTTCTGTCCGTTTTTCTCCCTCGCTTCATGTTTTGGTAATGATGTTTTTACGTGCGTTCTAGAAGCATGGATGTAGTTTAGTTTGTGAAGGTTTTATCGTTGTTGCCGGACGATAGCTATCGTGTGTGTTGCACATTGTGTTTATAACTCGTGGATATCCCATGTGTAGATTACGATCACTAAATTCTTACGGAAACACTCATTAGCTCTGTCCTGGAAGGGTATGTGAGGAGTTCCTGGAAGTGATTGTATCTCCAGGAGGAAGGAGTTCAAGGAGTGTGATAGCGTAAACAATATTCAGATTTTTGTTTCTTCTTTCTTAAGTTTTTCTTTGATTGTTTCCTTAACATTGTCACCTGTTGTTAGCCACATCTTCCCTCACCTCTCTCACCACGCTCCTGACCTCCTCACCGCCTGGAAAAGCCTCGTCTCTCTCCCATTCATCCTCCTCGGCCCAGATTAATTGTCTCATAATATTTCTCATATTTTCTTTCTCATTACGACACACTGTGTGTGTGTGTGTGTGTGTGTGTGTGTGTGTGTGTGTGTGTGTGTGTGTGTGTGTCTTTTACGTTCCTCGGGGGCACTGCGTTGCATGGGGATTACTTTGTCTTTGTTATCTTCGTTGTGTTATCTTTCTTTTCATCATTTTTTGAGTTGGATTTGAACACAGAGTTCACCCTGTTTGTTGCGTGGTGTCCGTCCCTCCAGCGGCTCCCGAAGTCATCGCTGGGGGGGGATTCTTTGCAAGTCCAGCATCCGGCCAGGCGCAGGAGCAGGCAAAGCTTCCAGTCACGGACGGACGAAGCCTCCAGACACGGACGGACGAAGGCTCCAGTCAAGGACGGACGAAGGCTCCAGTCACGGACGGACGAAGGCTCCAGTCACGGACGGACGAAGGGTCCAGTCACAGACGGACGAAGTCTCCACACACGGACGGACGAAGGCTCCAGTCACGGACGGACGAAGGCTCCAGTCACGGACGGACGAAGGCTCCAGTCACAGACGGACGAAGGGTCCAGTCACGAACGGACACAGGCTCCAGTCATGCACAAAAGTTCCCCTAAAGGTGCCAGCGCTCGATGATCCGTGTTGAATCAGGCCCCACAAAACACACACACACACACACACACACACACACACACACAACGTCAGGTTCCTGGGGTAAGAGTAACTGTGTCGGCATTCCAAAACCACACCTCACTGCCAGACGACCTTCCTCCTCCTGCATCTGGCCAAGAGAATTTACACCGCTCGTATATCCTCAAAGTGGCGCGAGGCATTTCCTCATATTTTTTTTGGTCTCATATTACATGCATTGTATGGGTTTATTGTACATTATTCTCCGTGAGTGTACTCCGTTATGGTGTTATTTGTCAGTTTGTCGTGTTAGGAGTTTTTTTTTTTATGTTTAGAGTTGATGATAAACGAAGGTTGTCGTTTCCAGTTTAGGTACTTAGCTTTATAAAGGGTTGGGACGACGGCGGGGGGATCGTGGTGTTGTCGTCGTGGTCTGCACCGTCACCCGTCGTCCCGCCAGGGAGCTGTGTGTGTGTGTGTGTGTCGTTTCTCCTATGTCGCTTTAGTCGTTTGCCCTTCACCAGGGAGCGGAGTGTCGTGGGACTCGCTCCTGACGGCGTGGTCAGCTGACTGTCGTCTGTCCCTCCGTCATGGGGCGACAACTTGGGGAGTCGTCGCTGTCGCCTGTGGTCACCTCCCGACTGCCACGTCGTCCCCATAAGAGGGACAGGTCGTGGAGTCGTGGTCAGCAGACGACTTTGGGTGTCGTGCTCCTGCGTCCGCAGGAGGAGACGACGCCCTTGCTTGCCCGTCCGTCCAGCCATCCTAACTCTTCATCAATGAAGAAGGGGAGGAGCCATTATCATCATCGTAAATGGCCCATCAACACCGCCTGTATCACCCCCACATTCCCCCAACCATCGCCATCAACCACACAGTCAACTGGTCCATAAACCCATCTACCCACCCACCATCTGTCCCACGTACAGTTACGTGCTTCCCTCCTCGTCTGCCCCCAGTGTCAGTAGGCGGAGGAGGAGGAGGAGCAGCGCTGCTGCTGCTGCTGCTCCTCCGGCGGCGGTGGTGGTGGTGTCATCCGCCACCACGCAAAGTTGGTGTCATAGCTCCATTAGTGTCAGGTGTCATCACGTCTTTAGGAAGGAGGAGGAGGAGGAGGAGGAGGGATGGAATATATATATATATATATATATATCTTGTATCTCAGTGCGTCATTCTCGAGGAATTTCAGAGGCGCCTGTGTCATTGTTTGGGAATGTCCTGCATCATGGCTCGGGATCGTTTCTGCCTCATGTTCCAGGGTTGGCGAGAGTCATGCACGAGGGGGGCGGAAGGTGGTGGTTGGGGGGGTATGGAGGGTACAAGGACAGGGGGGGGAGGTGACGGACGGCTCTACCTCCACACTTCCTTCATCCTAGTTCCGTGAGGATGGAGGGATCGGAAGACGTATCAAGAGGGGATGGTATATGAGGGACGGGATGGACACTTCTCCATCCCTATCCTTTACTATCCTCTCCCCCATCCATGTAGATCAGGAATGTGTGATCTCGTCCCCGTCTTTCTGAAGGTACCGCCGGCATAAACCATCAGGTCTTCTGTCATCAGGCCTCCCTGTACACTCCTAGCATTCCTAGAACAGGAAATGGGGTTGTGGGAGTGAAGACCCCCTTCCCCCTCATCCTCTTAGAACTCCAGGGCTGGGGAGACTCGAGAGGGTGACCACCCCATCGTTCTGGTGCCCCTGGGAGGTTACTGAGGTCAGAGCTCATCGTTGGACCACAAGACTTGAGGAGGAGGAGGAGGCCGGTTGGAGGACGGGATGTGAAGGACTGAAGGACCTCCGTGCATACCATGTGACTATGGCTCCGGAAGGGAGGGTGGTATGGGAAGGAAAAGGGAGGAGGGGGGTTGTTAGGAGGTTAGGGAGAGAGGAGAGGAGGCTACTGCACCCATTCCGAGAAGCCGGGAAGGGGGGAATGGGCAGCGTGGGGGAGAGGGAGATCATAGGTGGTGTGTTCAGACTTCCTCCTCCCCTCCTACCATACCCTCCCTTTAGCGTGTCCAGCCGGCGCCCTCCCATCGCTGACCACAACCACTGGGCTATGCAAGTGTTTGGCGTAATACCATAGATTGTACACCCTGGCTATCTTTCCACGCTCATAGGGTAAAGCTACACACACACACACACACACACACACACACTCTCTCTCTCTCTCTCTCTCTCTCTCTCTCTCTCTCTCTCTCTCTCTCTCTCTCTCTCTCTCTCTCTCTCTCATATATATATATATATATATATATATATATATATATATATATATGCTCTGAGTGAATGTCAAGCCCCATACAACTGGGCCTACATCTCCACCTTGTGCATTTCTTCTTATTCCATCTTCTCTGATTCAGTTTACTCTCCTATCCCTCTTCCCTCCCATATCTTCCTTCCCTTCCCTTCTCGACCTACCCTGTATCCACCTGCCAGTTCTCCTTCCTCCTCCCCTCCTTCCCTCTCTCTTCCATCTTTCTCCCCACCTCTCCTCGTCTTAACCACCTCCTGTACATGTCTGGCCTCCTCCATGATCCTCTCAGGACCTCCTCCCATCCCCCATGCCGTGGTCAGGAACCTCCTCCCATCCCCCATGCCGTGGTCAGGACCTCCTCCCATCCCCCATGCCGTGGTCAGGAGCCTCCTCCCATCCCCCATGCCGTGGTCAGGGGCCTCCTCACCTCCCACCTGTGGAGCCATGGAGCGCCTGCCACCGTCCATACCATCCTCCTCCAAGTCCCTCACTCGTGCCTCCGTCAGGCATCAGGGTTGCTTGAACCTGATGGTGATTGAGGTGCCTCTCGAAGTGTGTGATAGACTCGCGTGCTTAGGGTGGGTGACATAAGGTCTCGTGTGGGTTGATGGGGGAGGGGAGGAGGTCTTGTGGTGTGGTTTGATGGGGGGGTCATGTGGTGTGGTTTGATGGTGGGAAGGTCATGTGTCGTGGTTTGATGGTGGGAAGGTCATGTGGTGTGGTATGATGGGGGGAAGGTCATGTGGTGTGGCTTGATGGGGGGGAGAAGGTCTTGTGGTGTGGTTTGATGGGGGAAGGTCATGTGGTGTGGCTTGATGGGGGGAAGGTCTTGTGGTGTGGTTTGATGGGGAGGTCATGTGGTGTGGTTTGATGGTGGGAAGGTCATGTGGTGTGGTATGATGGGGGGAAGGTCATGTGGTGTGGCTTGATGGGGGGAAGAAGGTCTTGTGGTGTGGTTTGATGGGGGAAGGTCATGTGGTGTGGCTTGATGGGGGGAAGGTCTTGTGGTGTGGTTTGATGGGGAGGTCATGTGGTGTGGTTTGATGGTGGGAAGGTCTTGTGGTGTGGTTTGATGGTGGGAAGGTCATGTGGTGTGGTTTGATGGGGGGGAAGAAGGTCTTGTGGTGTGGTTTGATGGTGGGAAGGTCATGTGGTGTGGTTTGATGGTGGGAAGGTCATGTGGTGTGGTTTGATGGGGGGTCATGTGGTGTGGTTTGATGGGGGGTCATGTGGTGTGGTTTGATGGTGGGAAGGTCATGTGGTGTGGTTTGATGGGGGGTCATGTGGTGTGGTTTGATGGGGGGTCATGTGGTGTGGTTTGATGGGGGGTCATGTGGTGTGGTTTGATGGGGGGTCATGTGGTGTGGTTTGATGGGGGGTCATGTGGTGTGGTTTGATGGGGGGTCATGTGGTGTGGTTTGATGGGGGGTCATGTGGTGTGGTTTGATGGGGGGTCATGTGGTGTGGTTTGATGGGGGGTCATGTGGTGTGGTTTGATGGGGGGTCATGTGGTGTGGTTTGATGGGGGGTCATGTGGTGTGGTTTGATTGGTCTGAGAAACACAGTGTTCGTTACCTGCCCTGGTAACATCATTAGCCCTGATGTGGAATCTAGGTCTTGCCCATCGTCCTCCTGGTACTGAGGAAGACCCACACTCAGCCTTGCCCAGGTTCCTCTCCCATGTTGGGCTGTAGCTCTGGGAGACAATGGGGAGTAAGGGGTGTAAATGTGGTTGGGTTAGTAATGAGAGTGTGGGCGTAGGTTGGGGGTGAAGTGGGTGGTTGGGGACGGCAGAGCAGTGCAGGGGCCTGGGTGGAGGTGACCCACGGCGCCGCCCCCTCCCCTACACGCAAGGGGTGAGGCGGGGGGGCGGCGCAGGTCCTGGTGGGGAGGTCTTCCTCCGTGTAGACCATCCCCACGACCTCCACTAACAGCGTGGACGTCTCTCTTTTTACCTGAACTTGCCAGCCTTCGTTCAGGGCCCTCCAGCGTGGACTGGCCAGCGTGCAGGACCCTCCAGCGTGGACTGGCCAGCGTGCAGGACCCTCCAGCGTGGACTGGCCAGCGTGCAGGACCCTCCAGCGTGGACTGGCCAGCGTGCAAGGCCCTCCAGCGTGGACTGGCTAGGGTGGAGAACCCTCTAACGTGGACCGGCCAGCGTGCAGGACCCTCCAGCGTGGACTGGCCAGCGTGCAGGACCCTCCAGCATGGACTGGCCAGTGTCCAGGGCCCTCCAGCGTGGACTGGCCAGTGTGGAGGACCCTCCAGCGTGGATTGGCCAGCGTGCAGGGCCCTCCAGCGTGGACTGGCCAGTGTGGAGGACCCTCCAGCGTGGATTGGCCAGCGTGCAGGACCCTCCAGCGTGGACTGGCCAGTGTGGAGGACCCTCTAGCGTGGACTGGCCGGTGTTCAAGGCCCTCCAGCGTGGACTGGCCAGTGTGGAGGACCCTCTAGCGTGGACTGGCCGGTGTTCAAGGCCCTCCAGCGTGGACTGGCCAGGGTTGTAGACTCGACCAGTCGACCTTGGCTGTCCAGGGTTAAGGTTGTTGTGCTCCCTGGCTGTCATGCCTCATCTGGCCCACCTATCTTCCCCTCCTTCCCTCCCTCCCTCCCTCCCTCCCTCCCTCCCTCCTTCCCTTCCTCCCTCCCTTCCTCCCTTCCTCCCTCCATGCACCATATGCCCAAGTTCTGCCAATCTCGTTAACTTAGACGACACCACAAACTTGGTTATGGACTTAGTAAGTTGTAATTTCCCAAATTCTTGTGAAAGAAATTTAATTTGTAATCCGAAAATCAAGATTTTTTTTTAATTGAATGTCAGAAATATCGTAATTATTAATCTATATTAAAAAAAAAAAGGTCTTGAATTTATAACGTTGTATCTGAAAGAATCTTTTAAGAATTTGAAGTGTGAAAATCATCAAATGATTTTTTTTTTTCTTTTTAATGTCAAAAAGAAATCTTACATTTTTAAGCACAGTGTTCGAAAACAATTCATGTCAAAAAAGTCGCAAATATTATATTGATGTAAAAACTTACATTTTTAGCGTTCAAAAAAAGAAAACGTAATTTTGAACAAAAAAAAATCACTTTTAAACTAAAGTTTCAAAAAAGTTTATAAAATTCTTAAACGACACAAAATTCACAAGTTTTATTTTTTTATTTTTTTTTTCATGAAATTTGCAGTGATGCCATCGTGGCTAACTGCTGCTGCTGCTGCTGCAACAGACTGGTTGTGATCATGAAGTTATTACAACCAGTGTTCAAAAAAAAATGGCACAGAGGGTCGCACGTCGGCACAGCTTTCCCTGTCCTCACACACACACACACACACACACACACACACACACACACACACACTGGTCGTATCATTTCCTGTTCCGTGTGGAGAAAGTAGCGCTTGTTTGAAGTCACCGTCAGGCAGCAAGGAACCTTCACTCTACCTGACGGAAGTTCGTAGTCGACCCACCGCCCCTGGACATGCAAGGCGTCCGTCGGTCCGTCTTCCCTAGCCACACCCCACCACTATCCCTGCGTGGGCTTCAAACTTCCCTCAGCGGAACCCCTGGAGTGGAGAGGGGGAAATATTCTCAGTGGCCATATTTCTAAGCGTTACTCAGAGTAGCTGGGAAATAGTACCGGTCATTTTTTGTAGGGTTTGTTGTGTACAGTGTTGTATCTAAGCATTGGCGTCCTAGGGTACGGAACACACGTATTAAGCCTTCGTGTGTAACACCTTCAGGAGTCTGCAGGAGCGGTGACCGGGAACCCAAGGGCTTTGATGTTCCTGCTTCCAGACGAAAAAGTTTCGCCTTTCTCTGGTCAGTCATGAGAGAACCTCCCTCTCCATTATTACATGGTTCGTCTCGTCTCGACATTCAACTGTTACCTTTAACGTTTCTTGTTTCCCCTCCTGCGTCGAGCCAGTCCCCTTTCCTCCGTCAGGTTGAGGTGTTGGTGATGGTGGTGGTGGTGGTGGGGACGGGATAATGCGAAGGCTAGGACCACACAGCAGACTCTTCCATCTCACTGGAATTCCAGCACCTGACTCACTCACCTCCCTTGGCCCCTAAAAACTCGAGGGAAGTGATACCTTATCGAGGTGGAAGTAATCGTTTTTTTGCTGTCCCACACACACACACACACACCACCTCCTCCTCCTCCTCTCCCTCCTGTGGTCAGAGTCCTTTGGTGCCTGGCGCCTTGCTGAGTCTGGACGATCTCGGGCTCGTGTTCTGGTCCTCACCTCCGCCCGCACCTCACGCTATACGCGCCACACGGGACGAAACCAGTTTTCAGTTCGCATATGGTGAGGTGGTGATAAGATCAGACAACACACACACACACACACACACACACACACACACACACACACACACACGGTCCAGCAGTTTGAACTTCCTCTGGTCCTCTGGTATCATCATCATCATATCACCGTCAGTAGTACTTCCCGGTACCCTGGCTCGCCGCCCCCCACAACCACCACTCTAGGCAACGCCACCTCCACCTCTTCCTCAAATCCAGCCGACCTCCCGACCAAGCTGCTCCCGCCACGCAGGCCCACCACCGCCGCCGCTGACGCCTCGACCCTCTCTCTTCCTCATAGTCTCACTCACACAGACCCAGCCAGACACACACCCATCTGATCCGCGTACCTCGTCGGGTTAGATGCAGCCTCCTTGCCTGATGGTCCTCTCCCTGCCATGCACGGACCTCATGAGAGATTGTCCTCTCCCTGCCATGCACGGACCTCATGAGAGATTGTCCTCTCCCTGCCATGCACGGACCTCATGAGAGATTGTCCTCTCCCTGCCATGCACGGACCTCATGAGAGATTGTCCTCTCCCTGCCATGCACGGACCTCATGAGAGATTGTCCTCTCCCTGCCATGCACGGACCTCATGAGAGATCATGGATGATCATGGAGCATGTGTCGCAGAATTAACACAAGTACTTGTAAAATCATATTGGCATTTTATCTCCTCCTCCTCCTCCTCCTCCTCCTCCTTCTTCTTCTTCTTCTTCTTCTTCTTCTTCTTCTTCTTCTTCTCTGCTCGTCAGTTCTAAGGTCACCCGGTTTCTCCCGACCGGCCCATGTCCCTGACCGAGGCCCCCGACCCGCTGCTTCAAGTCTCGTATCGTCACAAAAATCCGGGGATTTTGTCCGATGCCAAAAACGACTTTTCCCTCGTCACGAAACCTCAGTAATATTTTCGTCAGGGCGCTGCTCCTGTTTCCATCGTGGTGTTACCTTTCTCATGGCTTTTTTTGCCCCCACGACATTGTTTTTTTCTATTTTATACCTTTTTTAGATTTAGACGTGTCTGAATATCTCTCAGAGAGAGAGAGAGAGAGAGGGGGAGAGAGAGAGATTTTCTGCCGTTGTCTCGAGTGTCTTTGAACGTTTCTCTTGTTCTCGATTCATGTTTCAATTTAACTCATATATATATATATATATATATATATATATATATATATATATATATATATATATATATATATATATATATATATATAGGTATGTATCATCTATACACCAGAGTGCTAGCGTGTGGATCCTGTTTTTGGTTCAAATCACCCATCCTCAAACGAGGTATTCTGTGTTTCTGTGTTTGTGTTGTGTTTGTCTTGGGCTCAGACGAGGCAGTCTGTGTTCTGTGCTTGTGTTGTGTTTGTTTTGGGCTCAAACGAGGTGTTCTGTTTCTGTGGTTGTGTTGTGTTTGTCTTGGGCGCAAACGTTGTTCTCTGTGTTTCTGTGTCTGTGTAGTCAGGTAAGGAAGGCACCTCTGATTACTGTGTTCTTCATGTATGCGGGTTTGTCACTGCTGTTGGCCGTGTTAATGTTGCTGGCTCGATTGCTGCTTTCTCTTGGCTGTGTTAATGCTCCTGGCTGTGTCATTCTTGTTGGCTGTGTTGCTGTGAAGTACGTTAATGATATTGACTGTGTTAATGCTGCTGGCTGTGTTAATGCTGCTGGCTGTGTTAATGCTGCTGGCTTTGTTAATGCTGCTGGCTGTGTTAATGCTGCTGGCTGTGTTAATGCTGCTGGTTGTGTTAATGCTGCTGGCTGTGTTAATGCTGCTGGCTGTGTTAATGCTGCTGGCTGTGTTAATGCTGCTGGCTGTGTTAATGCTGCTGGTTGTGTTAATGCTGACGGCCGTGTTTTACTCACGTAGTTTCACTTTGTTACACTAATATCCCCCCCATCCCACCCCATCCCTTCTAGCTCGAACGAGATCAAATGGACGTATCCCACAGCAAACAACCTCGACCCATCCTCCCTCTCCTATCCTTTCCTCCCCCTACTGCAACAAGCGCCACGTCAAGTCCCCCTGTCAAAACTTTTAAACCCCCCCCTCTTCCCCCTCCCCCCCTTCGCCGCCGCCCCCCCCCCCCCCGGGCAAATGGTTCGTGCTGGAGTTTGAGTGCTTTCTCAAGTCTAGATACAGTTAACGTTGATCGAATCCTTATGGTTTTTGAACGTAAAGTTAAGGTTCTTTACCGCCTGGGTTTTTCGTTTTTGTTTGTCTTGTTTGTCCTTTTGTTTGTAAGTTCTCGTCTTGGGAGTTTGGTGGAGCTTCCATCATAAAGCTAATATTTTTGTTTTTCTTTGACGTCTCTTTTTTTTTTCATGCTTAATCGCCGTTTTCCGCGTTAGCGAGGTAGCGCCGGGAACACAGACGAAGAAGGATCCCCCCACACAGACTTTTCCATGGTTTACCCTGGACGCATCACATGCCCCGGTTCAGTCCAATGACAGCTCGTCGACCCTTGTATACCACATTGTTCCATCTCTCTCTCTCTCTCTCTCTCTCTCTCTCTCTCTCTCTCTCTCTCTCTCTCTCTCTCTCTCTATCTATCTATCTATCTATCTATCTATCTATCTATCTATATCTATCTGTGTCTATCTGTATTTATTTATTAACCTGTCTCTAACTATCTATCTCTTTCTGTCTATTCATCTATGTATGTATCTATCTGTCTATCTATCTATCTATCTATCTATCTATATATTATATTTTTTTTTATTATACTTTGTCGCTGTCTCCCGCGTTTGCGAGGTAGCGCAAGGAAACAGACGAAAGAAATGGCCCAACCCTCCCCCATACACATGTATATACATACGTCCACACACGCAAATATACATACCTACACAGCTTTCCATGGTTTACCCCAGACGCCCCACACGCCCCGCTTCAATCCACTGACAGCACGTCAACCCCGGTATACCACATCGCTCCAATTCACTCTATTCCTTGCCCTCCTTTCACCCTCCTGCATGCTCAGGCCCCGATCACACAAAATCTTTTTCACTCCATCTTTCCACCTCCAATTTGGTCTCCCTCTTCTCCTTGTTCCCTCCACCTCCGACACATATATCCTCTTGGTCAATCTTTCCTCACTCATCCTCTCCATGTGCCCAAACCACTTCAAAACACCCTCTTCTGCTCTCTCAACCACGCTCTTTTTATTTCCACACATCTCTCTTACCCTTACGTTACTCACTCGATCAAACCACCTCACACCACACATTGTCCTCAAACATCTCATTTCCAGCACATCCATCCTCCTGCGCACAACTCTATCCATAGCCCACGCCTCGCAACCATACAACATTGTTGGAACCACTATTCCTTCAAACATACCCATTTTTGCTTTCCGAGATAATGTTCTCGACTTCCACACATTCTTCAAGGCCCCCAGAATTTTCGCCCCCTCCCCCACCCTATGATCCACTTCCGCTTCCATGGTTCCATCCGCTGCCAGATCCACTCCCAGATATCTAAAACACTTCACTTCCTCCAGTTTTTCTCCATTCAAACTCACCTCCCAATTGACTTGACCCTCAACCCTACTGTACCTAATAACCTTGCTCTTATTCACATTTACTCTTAACTTTCTTCTTCCACACACTTTTCCAAACTCAGTCACCAGCTTCTGCAGTTTCTCACATGAATCAGCCACCAGCGCTGTATCATCAGCGAACAACAACTGACTCACTTCCCAAGCTCTCTCATCCCCAACAGACTTCATACTTGCCCCTCTTTCCAAAACTCTTGCATTTACCTCCCTAACAACCCCATCCATAAACAAATTAAACAACCATGGAGACATCACACACCCCTGCCGCAAACCTACATTCACTGAGAACCAATCACTTTCCTCTCTTCCTACACGTACACATGCCTTACATCCTCGATAAAAACTTTTCACTGCTTCTAACAACTTTCCTCCCACACCATACATTCTTAATACCTTCCACAGAGCATCTCTATCAACTCTATCATATGCCTTCTCCAGATCCATAAATGCTACATACAAATCCATTTGCTTTTCTAAGTATTTCTCACATACATTCTTCAAAGCAAACACCTGATCCACACATCCTCTACCACTTCTGTATATATCTGTATTTGTATCTGCAGGAAGGGTAAGAGGGCAGATATAACTAGATCTGGTGAGGCCAGACATTGTGGGGTCCCCCCCCCCTCCCAGTACGTCCCAGCGGGTAAAATACCTCTCCCAGGAGACCTGCAAGATGGCAACACGTAACCCGATGCCATCTGCCAAAATTATATTTTATGGATAAAATAGTCTTTCCCGTCTTGATTTATTTTTTTTTTACCAAAAATTCACAACTCGATCGCGTTTTAGTGACGTGTCTTCCTTGTATATCAACTCTGACTGTTGTACGTCTTCTGTCTCACTCTTGTATCTCCCCCCCCCCCCCTGACGATGTGATCATTGCACGAAAGTGCACTTGGGAACCTATCGTATTTTATTTTCCTGTGGTTTTATGCATATATATATATATATATATATATATATATATATATATATATATATATATATATATATATATATATATATATATATATATATATTAGTAATTTGTAAGGTGGTCGAGGAGTAGTGTTGAGACGCAAAGCAACACTAGTGTATCCAGTAGCAACACAAATGTTGCCTATTGCAATACTAGTATAGCCAGCAGCAACACTAGTATGGCCATGGGCGACGCTGTTACAGACAGAAGCAACACAAAGCATAGGCAGCAACACTAGTGCAGCACCAGTGTTGCTAGCAGGAACACTAGTGTAGCACCAGTGTTGCTAGCAGGAACACTAGTGCAGCACCAGTGTTGCCAGCAGGAACACTAGTGTAGCACCAGTGTTGCTAGCAGGAACACTAGTGCAGCACCAGTGTTGCTAGCAGGAACACTAGTGCAGCACCAGTGTTGCCAGCAGGAACACTAGTGTAGCACCAGTGTTGCTAGCAGGGACACTAGTGCAGCACCAGTGTTGCTAACAGGAACACTAGTGCAGCACCAGTGTTGCTAACAGGAACACTAGTGCAGCACCAGTGTTGCTAGCAGGAACACTAGTGCAGCACCAGTGTTGCTAGCAGGAACACTAGCGCAGCACCAGTGTTGCTAGCAGGAACACTAGTGCAGCACCAGTGTTGCTAGCAGGAACACTAGTGCAGCACCAGTGTTGCTAGCAGGAACACTAGTGCAGCACCAGTGTTGCTAGCAGGAACACTAGTGTAGCACCAGTGTTGCTAGCAGGAACACTAGTGCAGCACCAGTGTTGCTAGCAGGGACACTAGTGCAGCACCAGTGTTGCTAGCAGGAACACTAGTGTAGCACCAGTGTTGCTAGCAGCAACACACCTTATGACCACCAGCGGCAGAATGGAAACGCTATAACCCACCATGTAAACTCAATAACAACAAGAACAACCTGGTGGTGTGTTGTAGGGACTAGTACAACCTGGTGGTGTGTTGTAGGGACTAGTACAACCTGATGGTGTGTTGTAGGGACTAGTACAACCTGGTGGTGTGTTGTAGGGACTAGTACAACCTGGTGGTGTGTTGTAGGGACTAGTACAACCTGGTGGTGTGTTGTAGGGACTAGTACAACCTGGTGGTGTGTTGTAGGGACTAGTACAACCTGGTGGTGTGTTGTAGAGACTAGTACAACCTGGTGGTGTGTTGTAGGGACTAGTACAACCTGGGGGTGTGTTGTAGGGACTAGTTCGCCAACAGCGAGGCTGACTGGACCCGTTTGACTAGTGGCTTCTCGGGACCCCCTCGCCGCTCCTAGGTAGATAGCTGAACTAGGGAACTCCCTATCTAGTAAGGTACCTCAGTAGGGAACTCCCTGTCTAGTAAGGTACCTCAGTAGGGAACTCCCTGTTTAGTAAGGTACCTCAGTAGGGAACTCCCTCAATAGTAGGGTACCTCACTGAGGAACTCATTCCAGAAGGACGCTGACCAGCGCCTCTTCCTGCACCGTCGTGACCAGGGCTCGAACCCCCCCCCAGTCTTCAAGAAGTTCGTCCATCCTTAAACAGCTTTTGAGATCGAGCCGGACGTAAGGGTTGGGAGTGGGGGGGGTTAGTTACCCCCTACACCAGTCTTGTGTCCCCGCTACAATACCCCCACCACAGTACGTCTACACCACCACAATGCGTCCACTACAGTACAGTACGTCCACTACAATACGTCTCCACCAGCGCTTAAGTGTACACAGAGCAGCACAGTCAGTCAGTTCACACACACACACACACACACACACACACACACATCACTTTAAACGCACTTCATCACAACCAATAGGTGCTCATAACAGGTTATATACATCATCATACGTACACAGCACATTCCCTTTACATATGTATGTATTCCTATGAGTCCACGGGGAAAATGAAACACGAAAAGTTCCCAAGTGCACTTTCGTGTAATAATCACATCATCAGGGGACTCTTAGGAATATCTTGATCACGCGCGAAATTGTGATCCTTTCCAATATGTATGTCTATGTATGTATGTATTCCGCTATTCGTAGCTATTATGTAGTAGGTGGTGAGTGAGCGGGAGGTTGGCCCGCCAGCAGGTGAGGGGTAGCGAGCTCGAAGCGTTGTTGTGGACGAGGCCTTCAAGCCACTACCACCACCACCTCCGCCTCAGCCACCGAGACGATGACCCCCATACCATAGACGAGGGCAGCGATCCGGGCGCCACCATGTGCCCTTGCCGGAGGTCACCAACCGCACCGAGAGTTAACGGCAGAGTCGTGCTACAGGGTTTCACCGCTGGTGTGCGCCGCCCCCCCCCCCCCCCCACCCAGGCAAGAACTTATGGTCGAGGACCTCTCTGGTTGACAGGGGGGTGGGTTTCTCTGGTGAACGGGCCTTCTGAGCTTGGGATCCCTCTGGTCGATGGGTTTTGTGGGCTTGGGGCCCTCTGGTCGACTGGTTTTGTGGGCTTGGAACCCTCTGTTCGACTGGTTTTGTGGGCTTGGAACCCTCTGTTCGACTGGTTTTGTGGGCTTGGAGCCCTCTGGTCGACTGGTTTTGTGGGCTTGGAGCTCTCTGGTCGATGGATTTTGTGGGCTTGGAGCTCTCTGGTCGACGGGTTTCATGGGCCTGGAGCTCTCTGGTTGACGGGTTTCATGGGCCTGGAGCTCTCTGGTCGACGGGTTTCATGGGCCTGGAGCTCTCTGGTCGACGGGCTTTGTGGTCATAAAGGTCTCTTCTAGTCGACGGGTTCTCCTGACCTTGGAACTCTCCAGTCGAGGTCTCCAGAACTGGAAATGAACACAGATTCCTTCCAGGAAATGTCGTGAAGGACTTGGGCAGGTGTTACAGAGGTCTTGAGGGAGGTGGCAGGCCAGGGGCCATGGCTGCTGCAGGAGGGGAGGGAGGCCATGGCTTCTGCAGGAGGCGAGGGAGGCCATGGCTGCTGCAGGAGGGGAGGGAGGCCATGGCTGTTGCAGGAAGGGA
>NC_092278.1:36707100-36879600 GCF_036320965.1 Panulirus ornatus
TCAGTTTGGGGGAGGAAGGGGGTCGAAGGAGCACAGCTAGCCAGACAGTTGGGGGAGTGGCCACCCCGGGGGCGACGCTACTTCTGGTGGTGGTGTGGTGGAGGAGGAGGAGGAGGAGGAGGGGTAGTACGTGGTTTGAAGGAGGAGGGGGGATGTGTTACCTGCTGCCTGTTGCCAGCTCTCGCTCGCCCAGACGACGACACCACCAGAGTGCGACTATGACACAAGGGTTTTAAAATCTTCTTTGGTTACTCCTGTCTATCGAGACACCACCCCCGCACCCCTTCTCCCTCTCCTGATCAATCTATCGCGCTCGTGTAGAGTCGCCATGCCATGTCGGATCGTGGAGTTTGATGCTGTTCAGGTAATCAGAGGAGATCAACGTTCTAGGTGGCAGGTACACCACACATTGGTGGTTTGCAGACGCGCGGGTCAAAGACTTTTGGGACTTCAACGAGGAATTGGTTTTGAGTGTAGGTCCTGCCCGCGTGTGTGTGTGTGTGTGTGTGTGTGTGTGTGTGTGTGTGTGTTCAATATGGTTAAAGTAGCCATACTTCGAGATACTTGCGTATAAGTAAATCCCTGAGTCATGTACTTAAGTGATTAAGTATTGCCACTTCGTTACGTAACCAGTATGAGGGAGGGAGGTTAGGTGCCCATCTTACAAGTTCCCTCCGCCTCCTCCACTGCACGCCCTCCTGGTCCTCACCTCCACACACATGCCTGCCTCTCCTCCTCCTCGTCCTCCTTCTCCTCCTCCACCGCACATCCTCCTGGTCCTCACCTCCACACACACATGCCTGCCTCTCCTCCTCCTCGTCCTCCACCGCACATCCTCCTGGTCCTCACCTCCACACACAAGCCTGCCTCTCCTCCTCCTCCTCCTCCTCCTCCACCGCACACTCTCTTGGTCCTCACCTCCACACACAAGCCTGCCTCTGCTCCCCCTCCTCCACCTCCTCCTCCTCCTCTACCACCACCGCACACCCTCTTGGTCCTCACCTCCACACACAAGCCTGCCACTCCTCCTCCTCCTCCTCCGCACATCCTCCTGGTCCTCACCTCCACACACAAGCCTGACTCTGCTCCCCCTCCTCCACCTCCTCCTCCTCCTCTACCACCATCTCCTCCTCCTCCTCTACCACCACCGCACACCCTCCTGGTCCTCACCTCCACCCACAAGCCTGCCTGTCCTCCTCCACCTCCTCCTCCTCCTCCACCACCACCGCACACCCTCCTGGTCCTCACCTCCACACACGAGCCTGCCTCTCCTTTTGTTCCTCTTGTGTTTACTCCTTCGCGATGCGAGTGTTCGGTGGTCCCCTTTCTTCCGCGAACGCCTCCGGGTTCTGTGATTCCTCCTCCTCCTCCTCCTCCTCCTCCTCCTACTCCTCCTCCTCCTCCTCCTCCTCCTCCTCCTCCTCTCCTCCTCCTCTTCCTCTTCCTCCCACGCGGGAGGCTTCCGCGTCGCTCTAAATCGAAGCCGTGTCGTCGGATTGGATTTCTTCTTCTTGTGTCCTGTGCCGTCATGACGGAGGCTCTGCGTCCGGTCCCCCGGGCACCTGCCTGCTGAGCCCACACACACACACACACACACACACACACACACCGGCCGTCCGTCCGTCATGGTTGGTATTTGTGTATTACGGGGAGAAAGCTTCACACCCGTGTTGCCTCCGTCTCTTTACTTTGTGTATGTGTATCGTGCCTTTATTCGTGTTGTGTGTGTGTGTGTGTGTGTGTGTGTGGGCGTCTCACACATAGAGACACACACACACACACAGACGTGACTCACTGCCATTCTCACTAGAGAGGAATGACTCGATATATATATATATATGTGTGTGTGTGTGTGTGTGTGTGTGTGTGTGAGAGAGAGAGAGAGAGAGAGAGAGAGAGAGAGAGAGAGAGAGAGAGAGAGAGAGAGAGAGAGAGAGAGATGCTGACTGGATCTTCCTCCGTGTACTCCACTCGGCTCTGGCTCTTGTTCTGCCAGAGCACCGGACGGAGGGAGGGCGCCCCTGCCCCAAAATGGCAACTCATTGGATCCCCTTTTAATTAGTGGCTGCTGGTGCTGCTGCATCTGTGAGGTGCACGTAGCGCCGGGTGAGGTGCTTCTCTGGTACAGAACACCCCGAGCTCAAGTTCGATCTTCTGATAAATGATGAGATGTGTGCGTTATGGTCCCTCCGTCAGGAGACAGTCCAAGCCGCTGGTGTTCGTAAAGGTACATGTATTATAACGTATTAGAGGGACACATCTGCTCCAGCGGTTAGGCACGTGATCTCTGTGTAAGATCTCGTCCCCTGGCGGCAGTGACCCATTTCCCGAGACTGTGATTGAAGCAGACGCGTCCCGGGATCTCACACACACACACACACACACACACACACACACACACACACACAGACACACACACACTACAAACAGACACACACACGCCGCAGCGGTACCCCCGTCGCGTCGTCACCCACTCCCTCCCCCGCCTCCACCTCGGCCCTGTGACCTCCTGTGATCCACTTCGAGGCGCGTGATAAATCTCTAGGGCCGTGGAATAAGTTCTTCCCAGAATTTCGCTCCGTCAGAATCGTTCTCTCCTCCTCCGTCCCTCGGCATCGTGAACCTCCGCCCGTCCCTCCCTCCCTCCTCACACCAGCCCGGTGGCACTCTTTAAATTTCATGGAATTCCTTGTAACATCAGATTCTTGATGACTCGCCGCCTGGAATTCCCTCTTAGTTCGGGGAGGGCGGCGGGCTGGCCGGCCGGTGAGGGCACTCCCCAGACAGCCACAGTCATAACAGAGGTCACCCCGGTGGTGCCCTGGAAGAGAGGCCGTGAGAGGTTGAATCACGACCCACGCGATCTTCTGGCGGGTCTTGTGAATCATCTCTTTGGCGCAGATAGGTGCCAGGCTGGCTAACTTCACCAGCAGGGCGTCGTGACCCGCAGCTCAAGTATGCGAGAGGAGTGAGGATTTTCCCACGACACTGTCGAATCCTCTTGGCCCCCCTCACAGTTAGGGGCCTTTCCCTCCTCCCCTTTCATCTCTCCTCCTCGTGTGTTACTCAGCCGATCATTAGCTTCCTTCCAGCATGTGTCGAGCGTGTGTCATGTCCAGACCCCCCCGCCATTCCGTGTTTGAGGTACTGGACAAACTAACATCGGTCTCCCAGAATCTCCTTTTCCCCCCCCCCGACCCTTTGGTCATCTCTGTTATTCCTGAGGCATCGGGTCTGCTGTAGGAGTGACCCAGAGGCATCTCTAGTCACTGGATTTCCCCTCCTCATGCCTCATGAGGTGTCTGGAGGCTCCAGTGTCTTAGAGGTGGAGGAAGAGGCCGGGTTTGGTGTAGGAGGAGGAGGAGGAGGAGGCCGGGTTTGGTGTAGGAGGAGGAGGAGGAGGAGGCCGGGTTTGGAGGCCAAGGAGGAGGAAACTGGGTAATGGATGTCACAATGTGCCGGGGGAATCAGGAGACACAATTATGGAATTGACAGAAGGATCACCAGACGTGTGTCCCGTCGGTGTCTTCGGCGTGGGAGAGGGGATGCGTACCCAGGGGACCTCGTTGAAAGAATCCTCTCTCCTTCCACTTCCCTCGTAAGATTTATTTGTGGGTTTTTATGCCTTGATGATGTGCTCACTTGAAAGGCTCGACGCTGGTAACATTGGTCATAAAGACAAGAAATCCAGGATCGCCGGAAGATTTAAGACTTTGAAAATCGTGATTTATTTTTTCATGTATTTTGGTAGAATAGTTCGTACTTTTATTGATGGAGTTTTCATTTATCTCAGACACTTAGAGGTAGACCAGTGTTATTATAGGTTAAGTGTTCATTTAGCGTTCTACACTTGAGTTCAAGCCATTACGAAGATGTGTAAGGTGGTGCTGGTAAGGTCGGTCTTCATCTCTGAACACTGTTCCTCGTTTCTGATTTTGATCTTGGGGAAGGAAGGGCTCACGTATTATATATATATATATATAGCCTCAGAACCCATTGGGGAAGGATTTATACCACGAAAACGGTTGTTGCGTTGAACGAAAACGGCCGTTGGTGTCCTTGCCCGTAATTTAGTAGACAGGTAGAAACGCAGGCCCCCAGGGAGACTCGCCCGGCACTGAAGGGGATGGGGACGAAAGAATGTAAGCAGGTGATCGCAACACATACACGTTGGTGGAGGGGGCGAGACACGGACGACGTGCAGACGACCTGTATATGACCTGAGGAAAGCCTGCTTATAGGAATGAGGAGATGTGTGTCCAGAGTGCTCGTCTGATGTTCCCTCCCCCGAAGATGTTAGTCTGATGTCTGTCTGACATCACCATCATGATCCCCCTCAAACATCTCTTAACATTATCATCAGCATCCCCCCCCCTCAAACATCCCCCTCAAACATATCTTAACACTGTCATCAGCATCCTCCCCCCTCAAAACATCTCCAACGCCACCATCAGCATCCTCCTCAAACATCTCTAACGCCACCATCAGCATCCCCCCCTCAAAACATCTCCAACGCCACCATCAGCATTCCCCCCCCCTCAAAACATCTCCAACGCCACCATCAGCATCCTCCTCAAAACATCTCTAACACCACGATCTCTCTAACACTTACAACACCACTTTTAAACACGTCCAGCATTCCCTTCAATGTAACACCACTTCTAACATCTCCTCTAACACCACTTCTAACATCATCTCTAACAGCCACAGCGCCATTCATAACCACCTTCAGCATGCCCTTCTAACACCCATAACACCACCTCCAACAGCCGTGACTCTTACAACACCACTTGTAACACCATCACCGTACTCACTCTCTCCAACACCTGTAACACATACTGGAACACCGCTGTACAGTACTCACTCCAATACACGTTACATTCGTATTCAACATATACCCCTCCTGCAATGTTCCCTCCCATGACTCCAGCATTGTTCCCTCCAACACTTCCGCTGGTGCTTCCACCAACACCCTTCACGAAGACCCACTCCAACCCCTGTATCAGCCCAGTTCGTCTCCACCACACACACACACACACACACACACACACACACACACACACACACACACACACACACACACACACACACACCAATGGCCCCTCCGTCACCAGGTTTAATAACACCTTCATCACCCCAGCACCACCACTACCACCTCCACCACCACTTCGCAATGCCACAACATTCGTCTTCCTTAGCGTCACACACACACACACACACACACACACACACACACACCCGCAACGCATGAAAGTCATCCCAGCAGCAGCAGCAGTAGTGGGATAAGAGAGGCGCAAACATCGGCCACGGGAAGCTACAGCAGCAGACAACAGCATGAGGAGCAGCAGCAGCAGACAGCAGCATGAGGAGGAACAGCAGCAGACAGCAGCATGAGGAGGAACAGCAGCAGACAGCAGCATGAGGAGCTACAGCAGCAGACAGCAGCATGAGGAGGAACAGCAGCAGACAGCAGCATGAGGAGGAACAGCAGCAGACAGCAGCATGAGGAGGAACAGCAGCAGACAGCAGCATGAGGAGGAACAGCAGCAGACAGCAGCATGAGGAGGAACAGCAGCAGACAGCAGCATGAGGAGGAACAGCAGCAGACAGCAGCATGAGGAGGAACAGCAGCAGACAGCAGCATGAGGAGGAACAGCAGCAGAAGGAATATCGTGAAGGGGGTGGAGACGGGAGGCGTCTGCGATGGCAGATACAGAGGGAGGGAGGGAATGGGCCTTCCTCCTGCCTTCCTCCCTTTCCCCTACTGCGTCCTGTTGTCCCCCGGGATGACCAAGATGAGGAAGGGCAGCTGCCCTCACGGGAGGGGCGAGGAAGGAGACGTGAGAGGTCCATATGATGGGAGGAGAGGACAACGAGGAGGAGGAGGAGGAGAAGGAAGGGTCAAGACAAGGATTAAAGACTTCTCTCACGAAGATATGAAAGCAAGAGGAATTACGATGGTATTTCTCACTTCGCCAGTAAAGGCGTCGCGAACACACGACACAGGCGAGATGATTTTTGGGGGAGAAGGAGAACCAGGACCTCCGCAGGACGTGTTAGGAAATACCTCCTAGTGCCCTTCAGAGACAGCAGGATTCGAACCGGTGCCGTTTGTGTGGGATCTTGGGGGAGGAAGGGGGGAGGGTGGAAATACGATATTGCCAACAGAGGGGGGGGGGGGAAACGAAGTTGGGGGAAAATATTGGTTGCTGGATATGAGGCCAGAGCTCAACAGGGATAATGAACGGTGAAGAGAGAAAAAAAAAAAAATACGATGGAGGGAGAGGTCTTGGGGTGGGTTGGAAGGTGGGTTAGGAGGGGGGGGGGACGGAGAGAGAGAGAGAGAGAGAGAGAGAGAGAGAGAGAGAGAGAGAGAGAGAGAGAGCCACTGAGGTGAATAGATAAATAAACTGCGGTGGAGGGGGGGGGGAGAGGAAGAAGGAGGAGGAGGAAGGCCCCTGGCTGGCAAGGGATGACGTACGGGAAGTGCGAACGAGGATTTTATAGATCGTAAACGGGAGGCGGAGGAAACTGCACGGGGACGTAGGCACCCCAGCAGTGAGAGAGAGAGAGAGAGAGAGAGAGAGAGAGAGAGAGAGAGAGAGAGAGAGAGAGAGAGGGGGGGGGGGCGGGAACTGGAAATGGAACTGGGACGCCTGGATGAAGGCGGCATAATAAACGCTTGACGTAAAGACGACGGTGAGTATCGCATGTCACGACGGACGACGCGAACACAGAGAGAGAGAGAGAGAGAGAGAGAGAGAGAGAGAGAGAGAGAGAGAGAGAGAGGCCGTGGGGCAGAGAGGAGCACCTTGATAAGATATCATTATGGAAATATCCGGCCCCGCGCCGCGCGTCTGAGGGCGGCGTCTCCCGAGGTGCGGGAGGGCAGGACCCGCCGGTGGGAGGGCAGCAGGAGGAAGAGGGAAGGGTGGTGGAGTTTCTAAGAGCCATTATAGCCGGTACATTAAACTGTCACAGCGACCCTAAGACCCGCGCCCTTCCCCCCACCACACCACCACCAAACGCCTGGTATCGCACTATCTTATCCCGACGTCCAGCATTAAAGAAATCCAGGGAAAGTCCGCAGACGAGGGTTCGATACCAGGGGGAGGGAGGAGGAGGGACAACAGTGGACGAGTTGTGTGGGGGAGGCAGGCGGCCTCCTGCTGCTGCTGCTGCTGCTGCTGCTGCTCCTCCTCCTCCTCCTCCTCCTCCTCCTCCTCCTCCTCCTCCTGCTGCTGCCTGTGCGAGGAGCAGAGGGCATGATAGAGGCCAGAGTGGGACACTTAGGTCGTCATCTGTGTGGGTGGTGACAGGCCAAAGTGGGACACATTTGTCCCCAGTGTGGGTGGTACAGGCCTGAATAGGGGGCCCCCCTGTGGTTCCCCCAGTGTGGGTAGTGTCTATGTTTCTCCAGTGGGTGACTTACCATATACCCATTTTCTCCATCAGCGAAACCAAAATTAACACACAGAAAAGTAAAAAATACAAACTTTCCATCTGTTTACGAGTGTTTCGTGAATTCCATTTTTTTTTTTTTATTCATTTTTTGTTGGGGGTAACTTAGGAAGTGCGGAACACGTCCCTTCCTGCTGACCTGAAAATGTAAATTCTTTCAACCAGGGCGATTTGCTTAGTTCCCCCACTTCCCTCCCTCTTGTATTACTCGTTTATACGAAGTGTATGGTAAAACACGGCTTTCCATATGTCTACTGTGTGTGTGTGTGTGTGTGTGTGTGTGTGTGTGTGTGTGTGTGTGTGTGTGTGTGTGTGTTTCCTTCGTCCGTAAAAGAGCCAGCAGAGTAAAAACTGACATCACATATTCTTTTTTTCTTTCGTAAGCCAAGAAGAAGCAGAGGGGAACTTAACGAGTGTGGTACGTTAGGCACGGGAGATGTGAAAGTGTCCATAGATTTGGTGGAGCGCATTCTAACCTACGCCATCACAGACGCCCATCCTCCTCCTACTCCTCCTCCTCCGCCACACCCTCTCTCTCTCTCACTCTTTACCCACACCGCCCCTTCCCCTTTACCCACACACCCCCAAGGGAGGAGGAATGACTCTGATCCGGAGCAGAGGTGTCGGGGGAACTCGGGGAGAAAGTGCTCTGTTGTCAGATACCTTTATCAGGTGGATTACGGTTTGTGTGTGGAATCCCTGTTACCCCGAGCTGACGTATTGATTCTTTAGGCTTCACTTCGCCCTGTGAGTGTTAGGCGTTGATGCTGAGGAAGACAATGAAGGTTTCGAAGGGACCCAGTGAGTGGTTTGTTGCTGTTTGAATTCCTCTGTATGCCTTTTTTTTTTTTTTAGTATAACCAGTACGGAAAATCACCCTGAACCCATAAGATATTTACTCTTCGAATGAAGGTGTAAACCTTACCTCACCTTACCTTACCTTACCTTACCTTACCTTACCTTACCTTACCTTACCACACCACACCTTGCCTTACCTTACCTCACCTTACCTCGCCTCACCTTACCTTACCTTACCTTACCTTACCTTACCTTACCTTATCTCACCTTACCTTACCTCACCTCACCTCATCTCACCTTACCTCACCTCACCTCACCATACCTTACCTTACCTTACCTAACCTTACATTCCTACCTCAGGAGTCACTTCTGTCTTCTCTTGGGGGGAGGGCGCCGTAAAGCACTGTAGGTTGGCACCGTCCACCGGGCGGGACCAAAGGTCGTAAAGTGTCGTGATGTTTGTGTATGTGTTGAAAGGGAGGGAGCGCGCGCGGGGAATTTGAGCAAGGAAACGTTCAGTGTCTTCGTTGTAGTATTTGCATCTTTGGGTCTGAAGCTTCCTGGGGGGATGTCTTGAATCGTAGCCGGGATGGATAAGTGTCCAAAGCGTTGACCGAGACGTAGTGGACCTGTGATGTGTCTGGGGAGTGTAGTTTCAGACAGTTTCTATAGGACGGCATTTAAGACTGAGTCGGGGGGATAATTGTGTTAATGTTTCGTCCCCTGTTATTTTTTTTTTCTATTTGGAGGTGGGGGAATCTGAGAGTATAGACTTTTGGTATGTGAAGCTGAGGTAAGGTTTATATTTCCACTCGAGGGTGTTGGTGTTTAGGATTGGAATGCTGTTGCAAAGAACTGAGTGCTAAGTATGTTGAGGTGTGAGGGATCCTTCTTTAGGTTTTGAATGTTTGTGGTCGCCAGGGATTGTTCTGAGTGCTCAGGTTTTTGTGTGTTTTCCAGCTTTATTATAGTTGCTTTTATAAAGGTAGATGCCCAGCAGGTGAGGCGTGGTTTAGGGTGGAGAGGATGAGTTGTTTATGGAGAATGTTTATATCTAATGTGTGTTTATGTGTGTGTGTGTGTGTGTGTGTGTGTGTGTGTGTGTAGCGTGATGTTAATAAGAAGAATCATAAACGTTTGTATGAAATAACTGCGTTCATCTGCATCTAAAGTCGGAAAATATACGGAGAAGACACTTGCATTAAACAGGAGAGTATGAAGAAGGGAAGGCAGTAAGCAGACAACTGTTTCTGAAATACAAAGGTGGAGGTTGAGTTCCAGTGTGAGAATATTTGACGATATTCACTGTGGTTGGCACAGGTTCCCACTATACTGTACTGGACGGGGAGGGAGTTCTGCCACACTCGTAGGGCCCCCTCACAGTACTGGACGGGGAGGGAGTTCTGCTACATTCGCAGTGCCCCCCTCACAGTACTGGACGGGGACGGAGTTCTGCCACACTCGTAGGCCCCCTCACAGTATTGGACGGGGAGGGAGTTCTGCAACACTCGTAGGCCCCCCTCACAGTACTGGACGGGGAGGGAGTTCTGCTACACTCGTAGGGCCCCCCTCACAGTACTGGACGGGGAGGGAGTTCTACTACACTCGTAGGGCCCCTTCACAGTACTGGACGGGGAGGGAGTTCTGCCACACTCGTAGGCCCTCCTCACAGTACTGGACGGGAAGGGAGTTCTGCCACACTCGTAGGCCCTCCTCACAGTACTGGACGGGGAGGGAGTTTTGCCACACTCGTAGTGCGACCCTCTCTCTCATGTCTTGAACTACCTCCTCGTTCGTGCAACTTCTGGAACTTGTGTACAATGTCTGCAGTAAAGTTTTGGCTCGCTTCATTCACAACCCGAATCCTGTGAAAGTACTTCTTTAATCTTCCTCAGGAAGTTTTTAGTTAAATTTCTGTTGCCGTGACGTCTCGTCGCTTTTTCTTAGCGTCTGTTAGAGGGGCTGTTCGTTGTCGTCTTCGTCAGGAGTGTGTGTGTGTGTTGTGTGTGTGTGTGTGTGTGTCAGCGGGCGCGGGAGAGCCGCCGCGCGTCCGCCTCTCCAGATAACATTTTTTCGTCTCTCCGGCTGGAGCCGAGGGGAACCTCTGCTGTCCACCGATGATTTATGGCAAGCCCATTTGTCCCAGACGACCGAGATAACCTTATCTGACCTCAGACGACCCGAGAGAGGGAGGGACTCCCTCTCCCCTCCTTTTTCTTTTTGGTCCCCAAAAGACCTTAAACGACCTGTCCCTTCCTTAAGTAACATCTTGAGGCCCTCAGACAATATACGACTACCCAATTGTTGCCTCAGATGACCACAATATTCGCTACAGCTCTCAGATGACAGAAGAAGAGGATGTGTTCTTGTGTCTACCAGGCTGACCCTAGCCTGACCCCGTTTCTCCCCTTCAGACATCTCGACCTAACCTCCACCATCGTGTATGATGAACCGGTATGGCCTCTCCCGCATGTGATTTACCCAGGACAACCGACTTTTCGAGCAGGGAATGCCGTATGGCAGCGTCCTAATGCCTTCTTTCCCCTCCAAAGTAGGCAGACGGCTGGGGAAGTGGAGGAGGAAGAGGAGGAGGAGGAGGTGAGAGGAACTGTGGATGATGACTCATGGTCGTGGGTGAGTCACTGGCGTCCGTGGCTTCCAGACAGACAGACAGACAGACGGCGGCGGTGAAGAAACCCCCACAGGAATCAGGAGACTGACAAAGAAGTCCGCTTGGAGCCTCGGCGGCATTTTGCTTGCATTAGCGCGTAATGGAGTGCCGTCTTGTGTGTGTGTGTGTGTGTGTGTGTGTGTGTGTGTGTGTGTGTGTGTGTGTGTGTGTGTGTGTATCATCCTCCGCTGAGGAGACCCGGGGATGCCCTACTTGACTGGCTTGGACTGGCTGCGTCTCAAAGGGCCTCCCCCGCTCTCATGTCTCTCCCCACCCACCTCCTCCCCATCATCAGTCACCCACCTCCGTAGTGTATGGGGAGGAGGAGGAGGTTGGGGGAGAGGAGGGGAAACGGGCTGAAACCCGTCAGCAGAGGTTGATTGACACGGTGGGTTCGGGAAGGAGGCTGCAAGTGGACGGAGGACCTGTCTTCAACTGCATGGCGGGGAGGGGGTTAAGGAATGGGGGAGGGGGAAGACAGGTTCCTACGGTCTCTCTCTCTCTCTCTCTCTCTCTCTCTCTCTCTCTCTCTCTCTCTCTCTCTCTCTCTCTCTCTCTCTCTCTCTCTCTCTCCTGGGGAAAAGGGAAGAGAGAGAGAGAGAAAAGATGATAATTAGAAAGAGACATGAGTAGATAGGCAGTAAGACGTGTTGACGTCCCGTAACAATGCTCTGGGCCCCGTTTCCCATTTTTCATCAGCCCGTTTTCCATTTTCTTTTCTTTTTTTTTTTTTTCATTAGCGCTTCCTGGAAAGGCGTCCAGCATTGCCTTTGTTCCGACGGGGTAACAACAACAACACAACCCCACCACCACCACCTCACCTCACCTCACCTCACCTCACCCTTCTGCGGCAAACTAATGATGATTTGCACCTCTCTCTCTCTCTCTCTCTCTCTCTCTCTCTCTCTCTCTCTCTCTCTCTCTCTCTCTCTCTCTCTCTCTCTCTCTCTCTCTCTCGCCGCCGGCCGACAGACACCATTCCCTCCCACCGCCGCCACCACATCCCACTGAAGTCCAGCTCCCCTGCTGACCAAATCCGTGACCTCATCGTATACGATGGATGGAGGAGGAGGAGGAGGAAGACGAGGGAACCTGACCCCTTGTGTTGACAGATGAACAACGCCGCCGCCCCCGCCTCCTCCTCCTCCTCCTCCTCCTCCTCCTACATTTGGCTGTCTAACGTCGAGGGAGAGGAGGTGGAAGGGAGGGAAGGCCCCCGAAGGAAACCGACTGCCTCCCTCCTTCCCCCGCCGGAAAATGAGATGACAGATGAAAAAAAAAAAAAAAAGAGAGAGGCTGGGGTCGTTATGGTTTTATAAAGTAGGCGGTGATGATACAGGAGGGGGAAGAAAATGTATGTGACAAATGAAGGATGAGAGACGAGAGATGAATGCATTAATAGGAGCAGCAACGGGTGTTGTGAATGAAATGAATGAAGATTGTTTCGTTGGGATATGAAGCTTCAGGATATAGACAGTGATATGTAGAGTGATATATATATATATATATATATATATATATATATATATATATATATATATATATATATATATATATATATGTGTGTGTGTGTGTGTGTGTGTGTGTGTGTGTGTGTGTGTGTATGTGTGTGTGTGTGTGTGTGGACCAATTGTTCTGCGGTACGTTATGGCTTCGTTGTACCGGACGTGAGTTCATTTCCCGGTGTCGGTCGTCAACGAAGCGTGAGTTCGAGCTGTCTCGCCCAGGCCAGACGGAGGTTCGAACTCGCACTCTCTCTCCTCTCTCTCTCTCTCTCTCTCTCTCTCTCTCTCTCTCTCTCTCTCTCTCTCTCTCTCTCTCTCAGGGGTGGTTCGTGCCGCCGTGGGTTCGTGCTGTGTTGGTCAGTGGTTCACGTCCCAGTGCATTATGGGTTAATTGAGAGATGTCATGAAGCAGGATTATGTTAGGCGAAAGATGGGGAAAAAAAGGGGGATAACTTTCAGAAACGGTGAGGAAATTGTGAAAGAAATGATATGACACTTTTGGAAAAGACTGGAAGTGACTCTGTCGCTGTAGTGTATACATGTATTACGAGACGACTGACTGGGTGACTGGCTGACTGGCTGGCTGACTGACTGACTGAGGGATTGAGGCTGTGGTAAACTAGTCTTACTAATGCTCCAGAGGTGGGGGGAGAACCGTCCCTATAGTGTTCTCTGGTTTGTTCGTTTAGTGTTCTACGAGTTGTTCCTTCAATGTTCTATGGTTCATTCCTTTAGTGTTCTAAAGACCGTCCTTTTAGTATTCTGCGATTCGTTCCTTTAAAGTTCTAGGTGACCTTTTTCACTCACTTTATTGTATAATCTCACAGTGAACTGTGAAGTCACGACACACAACAAAGGAAGAAAAGAGAATGTCTGCCTCAAGAAGAACCACTCTCAAGTCTCAGTAGATAAGACCTTTAGTTTGTATTGACCCGTCACCTCCTGCCACCACAGATCCCTCGTCCCCAAGTTGGCGTTCGACGTGAGAGAGAGAGAGAGAGAGAGAGAGAGAGAGAGAGAGAGAGAGAGAGAGAGAGAGAGAGAGAGAGAGAGATTAGGGACTAGGCGTTAAGGGTGGAGAGTATTAGATACGAATATACATTGGTGAAGATAGATGGAAGCGTGTGCAAGTAATTGTGAACAGAGAACGACCATGGATTTGAAGGAGTGTTGGTGATTGGACTCCGGAGGCGATGGAGTGTTGGTGATTGGACCCTGGCGGCGATGGAGTATTAACAGTTGGACACTAGACGTGAAAGAGTGTTGGTGATTGGACTGTAGACGTGAAGGAGTGTTGGTGATTGGACTCTAGACGTGGAGTGTTGGTGATTGGACTCTAGATGCGAAGGAGTGTTGGTGATTGGACTCTAGACGTGGAGTGTTGGTGATTGGACTCTAGACGTGAAGGAGTGTTGATGATTGGACTCTAGACGTGAAGGAGTGTTGGTGATTGGACTCTAGATGCGAAGGAATGTTGGTGATTGTGTGTGGGGGGGAGGGGGGAATGCATTCCTGTGGAGCAGGCAGATCCGCCCGCCACCTGGCTAGAGGAAGTGTGGAAAGGGACACGTCAGTACCAACGGAATGTTAAGGTAAATACGCCATGTTTATACCAACAAGAGAGAGAGAGAGAGACTGTGTGTGTGTGTGTGTGTGTGTGTGTGTGTGTGTGTGTGTGTGTCTGATGCCCTCGTGAAGTGGAGGTGTGAGGGATCGAAATTTCCTCATGTTTATGTTTGGAGGGAAACCTAGGATGAGGGGATAAGGTCAATATTGAGTCGATCAAGAAAAGGGGAGTTAAAATGAGGGAGTAGTTAGTTATGAGTGAAGGAACTGTGTTCCGTCCAAGGAACGGAGGTGTGGCGCAGCTGGGGAGGCGTTGGTGGAACTGAGAGAGAGAGAGAGAGAGAAAGAGAGAGAGAGAGAGAGAGAGAGAGAGAGAGAGAGAGAGAGAGAAAGAGAGAGAGAGAGTACCTTTCCTGCCTACGTGTGTCACTGACGAGGATTTCCCACGAGCCAGGGGCCAGACGCGTAGCTAAAGGAATGAAGATCAAACGAGAGATGGACTGAGATGAAAACGGCGAGATAGTAACAAGAGAGAGAGAGAGAGAGAGAGAGAGAGAGAGAGAGAGAGAGAGAGAGAGAGAAGTAAGATACGTTAGATGTGAAATAATGACAAAAGGAGGCAGCGACTAAAATGGAGAGAAATAGGAAATTCTGGAAAGTGGAGATACAGGAAAAAGAGAGAAAAAGTGAGAAAGATATACATCGTTTTGGTTGAGGTGCGAAACACAGGGAGGGGGAGGTGAGGGAGGAAACTGTGAAGGGAGGAAGACAGGGAGGAATGAGATACATTTGAAGAGGGGAAGTATGACAAAGTAAGGGAGAGAGTCTGTTCCAGTGAGCTGTCTTCTTGTGTAATTACCTCTTGGTACTGTACGGGGAAGGAGCTGTACACTCCCTGTATATGTGTCTCTATATGTACATAAGTGTGTCTGTGTGTCTGTCCTTGTTTGTGTGTTCATGTGTATGCACATACCCAAGTCTGTTTATGGCCTCGCTTCTGCAATACATCAGCTGGATGTTTGAGACCGAACGGCTACTTAAAATCAGTAACGCATTCCTTATTCCCGCGGTTATTCTTACTACCAAGTTGCGTAAACGCTCTTTTGTACGCACATAAAACGTGTAAACAGATACTGTAAGTTCCAGTAACCTTCGTCAGTTCCTGTAGTATGAAGAAGACCTTCCCTCTGCCAACCACGGCCCCATTACACACACCCCACATCCCTCCTCCTCCTCCACCCCGCCGCTACTCGGGGAAACACGAGACCTCTGTGGCTCCTCGCCTCTCTCTCTCTTTAAACTTCAAAACCCCTCGACCTCGTCAGCCGCGACGTGTCCATCAACAAAAGCCATGAGCCTCGGGCAGTGGGGGGGAAGTCTCATGCCTTTGGGCTTTGCTGGCTTCCGTGGAGAGACAGTTATGAGGCTATCCACCTCGGAGATCGGGGGGTCTTATTCTCCTGTGGCGCCCCAAAGGGCATGAGGATAGGACCGCTTTGCACCCCCGATCTGTATAGATAATGTCCTGAGAAAGAGACATGGTGTTACCCGGGACCTATTTCCAATTGCTCATTGCAGCCCAGAGCTGCGCTACTCACAGTAACAGGGAATAGTGGACTCCTTTGGAGTGAGGAGTTCTCTGACGAGACTGTACGCGCAAAGGTGGCTTTTCTTTCGTGTCGTATAATTGAGCAGAGGGGGTAGGGGGGGGGAGTCCGGTAACACCCACCTGCCTGATGGAAGTGTACTGACAATTGTGGCCTGTGTGGTGGCTCTTCCAACCACGTCGCCCTCCAGGAAACACCCCCTTACAGACCCTCCAGAACTAGAGCAAACCGCCAACCGCGTCACCCGTACATCTCGCTTCCAGTCCTCTGCTGTTCCAGCCCCCGCCTTTCCAGGTTATCCAACCCACGAAGCTCCTCGTCGTTGCGCCGGACGATGGAGTAAGCTGGAAGGAGCACGTCTTCGCCATCGTCAGATCGGCCTGGCGGCTTCGCATGTGTCTCCTCGCCCATCGTCGTCGGCCCGAAGAACTCAAGAACATCTGAATGACTTTCGTTCTCTGTAAAGTCACCCATGCCTCCCCCTTGCACGCCTGGTCTGTCTCCTTCTACAGTAGACAGTAGAAACTGACAGAAAAGTAGCAGACAGAGGCATGCAAGGTCTTCCCCTGTCTCTCTGACAGGAAGAGACCCGTCCCCAACCTTTGTTAAGGTCATTGTTCATCAATAGACTGTATTCCTGACTCGGTGTTTGTGTAAACTCTAGTTATCATCCCCTTTATATATATGTATTGCCGCCATCTTGTTTGTTTCTGTGGTCTGATTATGTTTTCGGCCTTAATTGCAGTTTATTCAGTAACTTTTCTACTACTACTACTACTACTACTACTACTGCTACTACTACCACTACTTCTACTACTACTACTACTACTACTACTGCTACTACTACTACTACTACTACTACTGCTACTACTACTACTACTACTACTACTGCTACTACTACTGCTACTACTACTACTGCTACTACTACTACTACTACTGCTACTACTACTGCTACTACTACTACTACTACTGCTACTACTACTACTGCTACTACTACTACTACTACTACTACTGCTACTACTACTACTACTACTGCTACTACTACTACTACTGCTACTACTACTGCTACTACTACTATTAATGCTTCTACTACTACTACTGCTTCTGCTACTACTACTACTACTACTACTACTACTACTACTACTACTACTACTACCACTACAGCTACTACTACTACTATTACTCCTTATACTGCTACTACTACTACTACCTCCGCATGTAGATAGAGATGCGCCAAGATACTGTGGGCTCTAAATGGCTGCGGAGTTTTGAGCACATAATTGGCTGGGTTGCAGCATAAGTCATTGTTTACTTTGTTTAGGCCGGATGTTTGCAGAGAGCACATTATTGTTTGCCGTACCACATTGTTTATATCTTTTTACGCCTTGGGTTTTGTATTGTTGAAGCAGATTAATTTCCTTTTTTTTTCTTTATACGATCATTTGTTATTGTTGCTCTGTGTTGGGCTCCTGTGGCGTTGCCAGTGGAGGTGCTGCCACTGTCGTTGCGCTAGTGGTGCTCAAGGTGTTGGTGGTGATGATGTTGCTAGTAGTGGTGGTGCTAGTGGTGGTGCTAGTGGTTGCGATTGTGGTGTGGTGAAGGTGGTGTTGTTGATGGTGGTGGTAGGGGTGTTGTTGTTGGTGTTAGTGGCGGTTTGTGACCTTGTGTTGAGTACAATACATTTTTATAACTCATTGTGGCACCCCCTGCTCTTCTTGCTCCACTCATCCGCTGTTCTTGCCTCGCCCACCCACCCGCTTGTTCAATTTGTTATACTCGTGCTGTTCTCCCTTCAGCCAGCCAGCCAGCCAGCTGCTGCTCCTCATGTTCTTCTGCCTGTCACTGCCAACGTGTGGGCGCCACCCACCCACCCACGCTGCCTCCGTGCTCATAGTGGGGATGTGTTGATGCCTCTCCTTCACTCATTTAACGTAGACGAAGCTAGACTTGTCGTCAGGTATTCGAATGATGCGTCACAGCTTAGCTGCTGACGAGAGGGACCTGTGGCACAGAAGAGGAGGGCCCCCGTCATGTAAACAGACAGGACAAGCCCTTGAGCAAGTTAGAGGACGAGGACCTCCTGACATGTAGAGGACGAGGTCAACCTCCTGACATAGAGATGGAGAGGACGAGGACCTCCTGACATAGAGATGGAAAGGAGGAGGACCTCCTCCTGACATAGAGATGGAGAGGACGAGATCCTCCTCCTGATTTAGATATGGAGAGGACGAGGACCTCCTGACTTAGAGATGGAGAGGACGAGGACCTCCTGACTTATGAGATGGAGAGGACGAGGACCTCCTCCTGACTTTGAAACGGAGAGGACAAGGACCTCCTCCTGACTTTGAGACGGAGAGGACGAGGACCTCCTCCTGACTTAGAGACGAAGGAAGGGAACCTTCATCACAAAAACAGGTGTAGAAGAAAAGTCTTGTCTCCGGAAAGACAAGAGGACCTCGCTGAATAGACGAGGCTCAGGAGCCACGTAGGTGCTCAGAGGATGGAGGAGGAGGAGGGAGGGGAGATGCTGGTGTTAAGACAAGGGTAAGAGTGCGTCCTGTATGTAGACAGGTTAAGCACCGGTCACTTTAAGACGTGGGTCCTCCTCCTGCCGAGTGTTGTCAAGCCATAGGGCCACACACATCCATATACGCTTGGGTGGGGTGGGGCCCGTGTGTTGCCTGACACCCCTCGGGCCACGCTGTTTCAGACTCACTCTCTCTCACTCTCTCTCTCTCTCTCTCTCTCTCTCTCTCTCTCTCTCTCTCTCTCTCTCTCTCTCTCTCTCTCTCTCTCTCTCTCTCTCTCTCTCTCTCTCTCTCTCTCAGGTAAGGGAGGGACAGTAAGGTAAGTAAGGGAGGTTAAAAGGAGGAAGGGGGGGTTGAAGCAGGGTTGCTCGCGGTCTGTTGTAACCCCACAAGACCTCCAAGAGTAGCAGTTCGACTCCCCGCCACGCCCTTCAGGCCAACGCTGTGGTGGCGCTGTGGCAGATGGCACCAGTGCTGTGGTGACGTGTTGGTGTGAAGGGGAAAAAAAAAAAAAGTTGTGTGACGGTGAAAGCTGCGCGGTTGTGAGGAAGTTGTGGCAGTGGAATAAACACGGCGGTGAAGGAAGAAAGAAGTGAAATATCCGTGGCAGTGAAGGAAGTTACGACTGTGAAAGTGGTACAGCACTGAATGAAGTTGACAGTGAAGAATGCACGACATTGAAGGAAGCGCGAAAGATGCACGGCAGTGAAGGAAGCGTAAATCTCAGTAAAGAAAGGGCACAAGTGATTCGATGAAGGAGCGAATGCTCAAAGAAGGAAACGCACATCCTAATGAAAGAAGAACACACGTTTCTCGCTGAAGGAAGCATGTATCAGAACGAAAGACGTATGTATCATTATCAGAGTGAAGGAAGGATTGCAGTGGGACTGTAAATGAAGAAGTGCGGCAGAGAAAGAAGTGTCCTGGCAAATGAAGTACGGCAGTGAAGGAAGTTCGGTATTGATGAAAGCCCGAAGGAAGAGCAGTGATAGTGAGGGAAGTATTAAGAGATCGAGTTTCAATGAAAGAAAATGAAAAAGAAAATGAAGACAAGTGTGTTGGTTTAAGCGGGAAAGGGTAAGACATTCCACTGTGAATGAATGAATAAATGAAGTGGAACATTTCCTTCGTAGCGAGGTCAGAACTGCATAGTGTTAAAAGCCAGGGCCTCTTCCCTCCAGCTGGGGGAATTCTTGGCCACGGAAGCACCTTCAGGAGCCTCTTGAGTCCGCGGGGTAAGCCATAGACCTTATGGTCTCTGACGAGGTTATCTGCTTGAGGGCACTACATGGGGAAGCTAAATAACGGAAGACCCGATGGTCTTTGACGAACATGCCTCCCGAAGGGCTACGATATAGAGGTTTGCGTGGTAACCACGGCAGGCGTTAGGTACCTGAAGGTAGCTTGGGGTCAGTAGGTCGCTGGGGGAGGAGGTACTGACAGGTGGAGACGCAAAGAAAGTGCGACAGAAAATGAGTAAAAAGAGTGTGTAGAGGAAGAGGAATCAGACATATGAATGACAGATGGTATGAAAGGAGAGCTAGGAGGAGGAAAATGAGGACGCAGAGAGCGAGTGGAGGGTGGTATGGGCCGGCTGGACTGGAATAACCAGGTTAAGTGCACCAGGCGGAGGTGTGTCTGGAACATATAGCTGATGCCTCCAGCTCCCTCGCCCGCCCACCACTCCCCGTCTGTACGTTTACACGCACACGGTTGCGAAATGCCAGCCTACCAAGAGTGCTTAGTACCCTACCAAGACACTGCGCCTGGAATGTCGTCTGACACCAGCCGTTGGTATGGGAGTCTGGATGGCGTAAAGCCATTCGAACGAGTAGACTCTCCTCCACTTGCCTACTTTAATCACCTCTCCAGTGATGAAGCAATTCAGCTTAAAGACAGGCACTTTGTTGCCGTCTGCCGGAGACTGCCTCACCAATCCTCTGTCGTCCACGACCCTCAGATAGAGTGAATGGTCTTAAAGTCGCTAGGCGGTTACGTAGCCTTAAAGTAAATGCTCTCTGTGCCTCATCCAACAAGGAGCTCTGCTTCGAACTATCCCAAAAGCCTCTTGCTCTCCTTCATCCCTCGTGGTCTTCAAAACTCAAAATGCCTCGCTGGTTTCAAGACATGACTTGTATTCCTAAATGCCATAGTCATTAGGCCCACACTCTCATAATCTCCTTCATCCCTCGTGGTCTTCAAAACTCAAAATGCCTCGCTGGTTTCAGGACATGACTTGTATTCCTAAATGCCATAGTCATTAGGCCCACACTCTCATAATTAGTTCGTACCGATTACGATCACCCCTGATTGCCAACCATTCTGTGCCTTTTAACAGACTTTAGAAGAGCCACAGATCCCTCAGCAGCTGTGGCGTGTGACTGCCACCTCCTCCCTCGTCAGCATCCCCTGGACTTTCTCTCCCGCGACCAAGGGAAACGCAAGACCTCTGCAACCCTCACCCTCGTTGGCTTCACCGGAGCTCTCGACTTAGTCATCCGTGATCGCCAGGAAGACCAGCAACCTTGCGAGGGCTTACGCAGGCCTCCTTCCATGGTCTGCAGACTCCCTCAGTGAGCGCCGTCAGGCTGTGGGCTTTTAGGGTATGTCTTTTTCAAGTAACGTCATTAGCCTTCATTAGACTTTGTGCTTTGTACAGAAGCTCATGATTTAGGTTTTACATGCATGCAATCCTTTCGTAATAAGCTCCGATGACGATGGAGAGAGAGAGAGAGACTTGTAACTGTCGGCGTTCAGGTTCTTTTGTGCTTTTATATCTCAAATTAGCGTCGTCTGCGTATTTTGATATTGCACATCCCATTATTAAAGACAGCGATGTACATCAGAAACAGAGCTGGTCCCAAGGTTGATCCCTGTGGCACGCCACTTGTTACATCTAATGATTCTTTTGGCATAACTGTTAAGCACTAATTTCTTTATATTTATTCCTTATTTACTACCGAAGAATAACCTCATTTACATCGTGTGGCATTTACTAGTAATGTTTGAAGCAGAACTTCATCAAATACTCTCTGAAAAATTTAGATAAATGATACATGTTTTGATCTCATGTCCATTTATGTCATAAAAAACAGAGTCTACTAGATTTATTAGAAAGGAGCGATAATGTCGGAAGTCATGCTGAGAATCGATGATTAGATTGTGATTATCTGAATGATTTATAGTCATGTCTCGAATTACGGTTTACGTAAATTTCTAAACTACGGACGTTAAGCTAATTGGACGGTAATATCCGGACAGAAAAATATCGTTACCCTTTTTGAGTGCTGATGATGTTGCTACATCGGCAAACGTGCAATCCCCTGTAAATTTCACCTTAACAGGTGATACTGAAACGAGCAGTCATGGGTTTAACTACCTCATTTTCCTCTTCTTTTGGTCTTCGTGGATAGGTAAAACTTGCCGTTTTATTTACTTTCATTCCGCTTAATGTTAACAGTATGTCATGCTCTTGCATATCAGTGCGTTGCGAAATGTTCTCTTCGCTGTCAGTGGAGTAGGATCTGGAACACGAGTTGTGTCCTCATTGGTAAATACGAATGAAAAGACAACCATTGAGGACAATCAGGCCAAGTGTCCGATCTCTCTGAGAGTGAGGGGCGGACCCACTTCCCTCCCTTCCGACGTTAACTGTACAAAGGAATTGAAACAGCGACGGACCAGTGGGGGGATCCTCTCGAGGCTGTATGTGACCGAGGAAGAGATCATAAACATATAGATTAGTGTGTTCAGAGTATCTTCGAAAGGCATACAGATGATTCAGAGAGAAATACAAGTAAGATTTCTATATAACGAAAGAGGCACAATTGATATTACTCGTGGACTTCGAAGCGGAAGTCTTTATCGAGTCAGTTACTCAGCACAAAGTTGTGGTAAACTTCACCAGCTCTGCTTCGTTTCTTCTGTCACTGTTAAATAGGATGTACCCCGGTATTACATTCCCCTCAAGGAGATATCACGTTTTGATACCAAACAAAGTATGAGCTACGCCAGATGTATCACAATTTGCTTCTAGTGTAATTTGTCCTTGGTTATTATTCAGCTCACACTCACATAAGTTACTCTGTCAAGTAGGTGGGAATTATAAAGTGAATTGGGCCTGCTAGCCAGACACAAGAATAACTCATTATGAGTTAACATCATCACTTCAAGATGGAAAGCCCCACTTGCTTCCACCTATGTACAAGTATTTCGTTTTCTAACCTTTTATGTTCTTCCTTTCATTCTTTTTCCTTGTTTACTAAGTCCTACTTTTAATTGCTAGTAACGACAACACTCAACTGTTAATTTTTGACTTGGGTCGTTTCCTAAACATTCTTTTTAGGGGTCTGTAAAATGCTTCAGAATGGATATGGACGTCTTTATAATTTCAGTGTGAGTTGCGGTCATACACTGTAATTTTACCCACCTTTGTTGCACTTAGCTTTTCTTTTACGTAGAGCATTACACCTCCGACCGCCTCGTATAGATGACCTTTACTGAAAACATCACGTGTCCTGGTGTGGAATGATTTTTGTATTCATACAAGATTTTGCCTTTGTCTCAGATATCTAGCTCCTCCTGGTGGTTCATTGCATTGCAGGTTAACAGACGACCGCGTGAGAGGAACGTCACTGTTACTCTCTGATGTTTGGGTCACTCGTCTCTAATAGGGTCAGGGGTTCAGTTTATAAGGCCAATCCCTGGGGCTGCACCTTGACATCCCCTCTCCACCCTCCCTCCCTCTCTTCGTCAAGTGCTGACTTCGCCTAATTTAACCTGTCGGACAGCCTGACCTCCTGGATTAACATGACCCATTCATACCATAGGTGTTTGGGAAATACCTGATGCCCATTCCTCCCCCCTCCCCAATCCAAAGAGACCTACGCAAAACCTTTTAGTCCCTAGACCCGTTCATACGCAATCCAACAAACCTCCGGTCAGTACTGGGACTGTCCTACGCATGCATGTCACCGGCTGACCTCGTAGGAACTACAGCATATCCTCAGTTCTGCGAGTGCTGTCGAGGGAGGTGGTGGGTGGTGGTGGGAGAGGAGACAGTAGCCGGGGTGCGTGAGGGGTGGTTGAAGGTGGTAGGCAGTAGGGTGCGGGCGGCCACGTAGCAACAGCTTGGTCCAGCCGCCTGCGGCAAGACGGTCCGCACGAAGCCGGGCCTGATCTCTGCTCCCGCCAACCGCCATTCGCCGCTCCCGCTGACCGCCCTCCTCCTCCTCCTCCTCCTCCGCCTCCGCCGCCGCCGACCGTTGATTCTCAGCGAGCTTAGAGCAAAGACGCCACTCATATTTTACGTAAAATTGATGATTTTCATAAATTTTCGTAGCTTGAGGGAGACGTATGTAAACGTAATACATTCGTTAGGTGGTTTGAATTGTGGGTGTGTGCAGCCGTCGGCACATAACGCTCTGGCAGGGGTCACCACCGGTGGCCGGTGTGTGGTGTTGACTGCCGTAGTGCGGATGATGCACGGAGGAGGAGGAGGATGAAGACGAAGAGGAGGAGGAAGAAGAAGAGGAGGAGAGTTTGTCGCAAAGTGAAGCTCTTGAGCACGACGGTACGATCCTTGAGCACGACGGTACGATCCTTGAGCACGACGTACGATCCTTGAGCACGATAGTTCGATCCTTGAGCACGACGGTACGATCCTTGAGCACGATTATACGTCGTGTTCAAGGGTCGTACCGTCGTGTTCAAGGGTCGTACCGTCGTGCTCAAGAGTCGTACCGTCGTGCTCAGGGGTCGTATCGTCATGCTCAAAAGAATCATAATTGTTTAAGCAATACTCGATGATGGTTGCCAGAATAATTAATTCCTTTAATTAGCTCTCTATTCAAGATTTTCTTTTTATTTGGAATTATCATCAATAAACGTCATAGTATTAACTGAGTTTGAGTGTTATATAACGAACTTAAGTCCTTTCCCTTGTAATCATAGTTCCCGTAGCGTGATGTTTTGCAACATGTTTTAACGTAAACGATAATCATATACTGTCGTTAGTTTCGAAAATAAAGAAAACGTATGGTCGTGTTAGGTTCTGTGAGAGTGTAGCGAAGGGAACGAAAAAAAAAATGAGAGAGATCCTGAAAAGTCCAGGAAGCATTCCTCTTACGACTTCACTTGCTACAGAGATCCACGAGGGCAGTGAGTAGGCCAGCTGTACCACCACCTCCACCATCATCACTATTCAGAAGACGTAGGGAGTCCCTCTCCTGGACGTAGAGAGTCCCTCTCCTGGACGTAGGGAGTCCCTCTCCTGGACGTAGAGAGTCCCTCTCCTGGACGTAGGGAGTCCCTCTCCTGGACGTAGAGAGTCCCTCTCCTGGACGTAGAGAGTCCCTCTCCTGGACGTAGAGAGTCCCTCTCCTGGACGTAGGGAGTCCCTCTCCTGGACGTAGAGAGTCCCTCTCCTGGACGGAGGAAGTCCCTCTCCTGGACGTAGAGAGTCCCTCTCCTGGACGTAGAGAGTCCCTCTCCTGGACGTAGAGAGTCCCTCTCCTGGACGTAGGGAGTCCCTCTCCTGGACGTAGAGAGTCCCTCTCCTGGACGTAGAGAGTCCCTCTCCTGGACGTAGAGAGTCCCTCTCCTGGACGTAGAGAGTCCCTCTCCTGGACGTAGAGAGTCCCTCTCCTGGACGTAGAGAGTCCCTCTCCTGGACGTAGAGAGTCCCTCTCCTGGACGTAGAGAGTCCCTCTCCTGGACGTAGAGAGTCCCTCTCCTGGACGTAGAGAGTCCCTCTCCTGGACGTAGGGAGTCCCTCTCCTAGACGTAGAGAGTCCCTCTCCTAGACGTAGAGAGTCCCTCTCCTGGACGTAGGGAGTCCCTCTCCTGGAAATTATCATCCCCCGGATTCGGGCATTTCCACAATTGGAATACTTACGAGAGTTATCGCTTCGATGCGAGGTCGTCAATCATTTAAAAGGGGGATGGTGTCGCTATTTGGATGTCGTGTCGCAGCGTGGCTTCCGACGCGGGTCGTTCATGTCGGAGAGATTTGCTGGGTTTTATGATGTAATTAAAAGGGGTTGATGAAAGACAAGCGGTTGATAGCGCTTAATTAGAATTCCGTGAAGCTTTCGTTAACGTCCCAGGTGAACGGTCGTGGCTCAAAAGAGCGGTCAGACGTAACAAGTGGCGTGCCTCAGGGATCAGTCTTGGGTGGACCTGTTGTTTTCTCTCTCATGTATATTCAATCCCGAGGATAATGGGATGCGTTGTAAGAAGTCTCATACGATATTAAACGTAAGAATACATTTAATAACAGCATTTAAAAAAAAAAAAAAAGTCTGCAGCTGCAAGGAGAATTCGAACGATTGACGCATTTTAGTCACAAATGCAAGCATGAAATTTAGTGTTGAATGCTGTCATACGCATAGGATGTAAAAAGGAGGAGAGAAGTCTACGAACTCAGTCGAGGTACATAATGTGAATGAGGACGAAGATTCCAGTGTATATATGACCTTGGAGGAACAAGAGCTGTTTTAAGTAGGGTGTTCGGTCCTCCCTGCAGTAACTCTTGCTCTCCCTACCTGGAGTGACTCCTACAAGTACGTCTTGCGACACTCCTCCTCCTCCTCCTCCTACCTCAACCAGCACCCCCATCCCTCCTCCCTCCCTCCCTTTCCTCAGACATCTCCCCACCTCTCACCTCCCACTCCAGACCACATCTCCCAGAGCAGCTCAGGCTCTCTCTCTCTCTCTCTCTCTCTCTCTCTCTCTCTCTCTCTCTCTCTCTCTCTCTCTCTCCCTAGCGATCCGATCTTCGAGGCACTTCAAAGCACAGCGGAGACTTCGTCAGCAACTTCCTCAGGAGAACAAGAGGTGGAGATGACGCCGAAAACCAGTAGTTATATATATATATATATATATATATATATATATATATATATATATATATATATATATATATATATATATATATATATTTTCTTTCTTTTAAACTATTTGCCATTTCCCGCGTTAGCGAGGTAGCGTTAAGAACAGAGGACTGGGCCTTTTTTGGAATATCCTCACCTGGCCCCCTCTGTTCCTTCTTTTGGAAAATTAAAAAAAAAAAAAAAAACGAGAGGGGAGGATTTCCAGCCCCCCGCTCCCTCCCCTTTTAGTCGCCTTCTACGACACGCAGGGAATACGTGTGAAGTATTCTTAATCCCCTATCCCCAGGGATAATATATATATATATATATATATATATATATATATATATATATATATATATATATATATATATATATATATATATATAACTCCTGACAGCCTCTCAGAAACCAGGTACCGTTGTCCTCATAACGGTTTTCTGTAGTTTTGCAGCGAAGTTACTTGTTCGTCTGCGCCGTCCTTATCGAAGAAAACCTGCGCGAGAGGACGCGACTCAGTGCGGAAGTAAACCCCCCTCCCCTTTGCAGGAAGGTAAGTGAGGGAGCAGCGGGATGACCATGATCCCCGCCCTCGGCAGCCACTAGGAGTGGTTCGACGCGATGCCTGCTAGATCCATGGCTTCAGCTGACCCACCCACGGGACACCACACACACACACACACGCACTGGTGGCGGTGGTGTGGCGGAGAGGAGGAGGAGGAAGAACGCCATCTCTCTCTCTCTCTCTCTCTCTCTCTCTCTCTCTCTCTCTCTCTCTCTCTCTCTCTCTCTGGTAGATGTAGATAGGTAGGTGGTTGGGTGGACAGTGTTGATGCCGCAGGCCGTCGTATTTCCGCACTCGTTGCGGGTCTGGTAGCGTCTCTCGCGCCCTCGGTGTGTCACACACCCCCGTGTTTATTGTTTACGCTGGTTGTCTTTCGTTTTCATGATTGTGTCATTGTCCAAGTACGTGTTTGTTGGGCCAGACTTGTGATATATTTATTTTTTGCGTGGTCTGTATGTCTGTCTCTCTGTTGTACGTGTGTGCACGCGCGCTCGCGTGTGTATGTGTGTGTGTGTGTGTGTGTGTGTGTGTGTGTGTACCGTCTTCATACTCAAGCGCCGTACCATCGTGCTCAGCAGAGCCACACTAAACTGCACGGATGCCTCGTCCCTCAGCTGGCCGGCCGCTCGGGGTCGAACCTGGGTTCTGCTTATCACCGCAACAAAGGTGGACAGTGAGCACCACCGGCCATTTGGGTGGGTTTAGCCGGTCGCCTGGCTGGCTGGCTGACGACGGGTTATTATACACTGGAATCTTATCTCACGGTCCCCGTCGGCCCAGCTAAAGTGAAGACACAAGTAGAGGGGGAGTAAAGGTAGGGATTAGGAGGTATTCGGTCCCAGGTCTGTGTGGACCAAGGGGAGTGGATGGAGTGAGAGCGGTAAGAGGAGGACGGCTCTCTCACTAGGACTGGTGAGGAGGACGGCTCTCTCACTGGGACTGGTGAGAGGACCGTGGGCTGGTGAGAGAGGACCGGGGACGAGTGAGAAGACCGGGGACTAGTGAGA
This sequence comes from Panulirus ornatus, assembly GCF_036320965.1. Taxonomy (NCBI): domain Eukaryota; kingdom Metazoa; phylum Arthropoda; class Malacostraca; order Decapoda; family Palinuridae; genus Panulirus; species Panulirus ornatus. The sequence goes on from NC_092278.1 coordinate 36,734,680, forward strand.
GGACCGGGGACTAGTGAGAGGACCGGGGACTAGTGAGAGGACCGGGGACTAGTGAGAAGACCGGGGACTAGTGAGAAGACCGGGGAATGGTGAGAGATCACCGGGGACTGGTGAGAGAGGACCGAGGACTAGTGAGAGAGGACCGGGGACTGGTGAGACAGGACTGGGAGGAGGGTATAGACTGAAGGGCCGCTCCCCCAACCTGACGCCCATTTCCAGGACTGTGAGGCTGGATTGGGCTGTAGGAGGCGGAGGGGCATCCCTCTCGTAGATGGTTAGGAAGAGGGATGGTGATGAGGAGGATAGGAGGGACGCTCTCCTCTCCTCACTGTCCCAGGCTGTAGGACCGGAGGAGGAAGGGGGGGTCATTCAGGGAGGGGGTTCTAAGGAGGCAAAGCCCCTCTACACCCTGTCTCACGATTGCGGCTTCGAAGGAGGTATTCTCTCTCTCTCTCTCTCTCTCTCTCTCTCTCTCTCTCTCTCTCTCTCTCTCTCTCTCTCTCTCTCTCTCTCTCTCTCTCCTGTCTTTGCTCCACATTCAGTCGGCACTGCCTTCCTCGTCACATGCGCGCCTCACTGCTTTGGGACAGTGGCGCCAGTGTAGTGCTCCCCGACTGAAGCAGTGGCCTTTACTCTAGCAGTGCCCCTTACTCTAGCAGTGCCCCTTACTCTAGCAGTGCCCCTTACTCTAGCAGTGCCCCGTACTCTAGCAGTGTCCCGTACTCTAGCAGTGCCCCTTACTCTAGCAGTGCCCCGTACTCTAGCAGTGTCCCCGTACTCTAGCAGTGCCCCTTACTCTAGCAGTGCCCCTTACTCTAGCAGTGCCCCGTACTCTAGCAGTGTCCCTTACTCTAGCAGTGCCCCTTACTCTAGCAGTGCCCCTTACTCTAGCAGTGCCCCTTACTCTAGCAGTGCCCCTTACTCTAGCAGTGCCCCTTACTGTAGCAATGCCCTTACAATAGCAGTGCTCATACTATAGCAGTGCCCCTTACTCTAGCAGTGCCCCGTACTCTAACAGTGCCCCTTACTCTAACAGTGCCCCTTACTCTAGCAGTGCCCCTTACTCTAGCAGTGCCCCTTACTCTAACAGTGCCCCTTACTCTAGCAGTGCCCCGTACTCTAGCAGTGTCCCGTACTCTAGCAGTGCCCCTTACTCTAGCAGTGCCCCTTACTCTAGCAGTGTCCCGTACTCTAGCAGTGCCCCTTACTCTAGCAGTGCCCCTTACTCTACCAGATTTGCGGCGCTGCACCGCCACACTTGGCAGTAGTTGACGCTACCCTTCGTGTACACTATTCTGTTCCTGTCCTCATTTCGTTGCACTGTCGTTCTCCGCTATTGCACCGTGGAGTGGACGCTGTGTCTTGTACACTCTGCCATGTACATATAAGTACTTTGTACATTCTGTGGCATTTGATACCGTCTGTAAGTGGATGAGGTGTAGGATAGTAAGTGGGAGGAGGTGTGGTGGCCATCTTCATCATGAAGGAGACGAGAGGAGCTGACCGTCTCAGTGTTTGTCTTCCCCCACCCCATCTCCCCCCTCAACGCCCTGTCGGAGACGTGACAGACAATAGACGGGGGCTGATGTGTTCCGTCATCATTCATCCGTCATCACCATTGTCAGTAGCAGGGAAGGGAAGCGCATCGTCACCACACATCTACTACCCTCCTCACCATCTCCTCCTCCTCCTCCTCCTCCTCACACCCATCGCCTTGCTCCCCCGGCTGGCCCCTCTGGCTCGCTTGTCCCCCCGCTGGGCATCAGAAATGAATTTATTTGTCATTTATGTTGGCTGTGAGACGGGCCACGGTGGCGGGCGGTGTGGGGTGAGGGAGGAGGGTTTTAATGTTGTGAAGGATGGAATTTAATCTCTTCAGCCTGGTGTCGGATGTCACTTCAGTATCCCGCAGGAGAGAATAGCCGTTGATGGACGACCTAAGGGAGGGAGTGTTGGTACGTGGGGGTGTGGTCGGCCCCTTCACACACACACACACACACAAAAGAGACGGGAACCCCACGAGTGTAAAACTCCCTCCCCTCGTACAATTCATATTAGTATTTACACACGAAGTGTGGATCATAATCGACAGTCATTTAGTTTATACATATATTCGACGGGGGGGGGGAAAGGGAAGGAGTTCATTGTCTTTGCGGACATCACTCCAAAGGAGGCCTCATTACCCTGCTCCGTCGTGGTGGTCTGCAGCTCGGAAAATGCAGGTGTTCTGGGGAGGGGGTCGTGTTAGGAAAGATAAAGGAAGAGGTGTTCCCCCGCCAATTCTCAGTCGTTCATGAGAATAATGTATGTAAATGCGCAGCACGGCATTCGACGGAAACCTTTTAAGAGACACTTACATTGGACGAAAGTTGTCATGGATATCACAGAGGCCTTTGCGTAGGTATTAAGAGATATTTCCTTGTCGAATATACAACTCCAGTCTGTGGACACCTTCTTTTTTTCCTAGTCTTGGTCTTAGTTAAAGCATGATCCTGGGTTCAAAAGTATGGGGAGTAAGGGCGGGCCCAACTCAGTATTTATGGAAGGTGCTGTAGGGTAAGATTAGGTTACAGGCTCCTTATACACACACACACACACACACACACACACACACACACACACACACACAGACACACACACAGAGGGAGACGAATGACTGTAAGATCATCAGTGAAGTGAACTTTGAGACGAACCCGATTCGACCATGGTAGGAGGGTGTGACATAACACTCGCTCTGCAGAGAATCCCACTCCAGGAAGAACTCCAACGTAGAATCGCTTCCCAGGTGCACTAAAGAGTTGTTTGTGATATCCGATCCCACGTTGGGTGTGTTGTATTGAGTGTTAGCCATGAGAGGGGGAGGATCACGTCGTGAGGATTGACGAGGTCGGGGAAAGGATTGGTACAAGTCGTCTTGGACACATCACTTGTGTGAGGGGGAAACTTGCAAGGCTGTTCGGGATGGCGTTCAACACGACAGTCGTATACTCATTTACGATTATATAGATAGATAGATAGATAGATAGATAGATAGATAGATACAAACTCCTGGATTTCAATGATTTTGTATTGCTCTGAACAAGTTGGGATGATACTGCAAATGAGAACAGTTTGAACGTAGCTTAGACAAGTTGTCGTAAGCCATTCAGTGTGGCACAGGGAACGTGCATGTAAATTCGCAGCTGACGCATCATTTTCCAGACCTCAGCCAGACTAGTGGAACGGTGGAATGAGGAACTAAAATGCTGTTCAGCGAAGCAGCGCGCAACCAATTGAAGGCAGGGACTCGACTCTCGTAGTAAGCCTGTATTACGTAAATCTGCGAAAGAAATTTAATGAAGTTACGCATCAAAGCGAATGACAGTATTAAACGTATATTCCGGAAGAAAATGTATAGCCAAAAGGAACCCCCAGAGAGTTTTAAATAACGTTCGAAGCAATAGATTCATGACCCAGCCAAAACGGTCCATTACTCACAGAAAACGGGGGCTCATCCCGGGGCAATGAAGTCATTATCAAAAAGATTGATTTTATTTTTTTTTACGTAGCCATATCTACCTTTGAAGAGACAAGTCGTGTCTCGGATGGAGTTCTGTATAGATAATACGTCAGGCCCTGATAACTTACATTAAAGAAACTTGAACCAAGCGCAAAAAGAAAGCTATATACAAACACCTTGACCATTCTTGTCGTCACTAATTTATTCGCAAAAAGGGAAGGTTTCAGAAGACTGGCAGTTCTGCCATTATGCCAGATATGCAGAAGAGGTAATAATCTCTCTCTCTCTCTCTCTCTCTCTCTCTCTCTCTCTCTCTCTCTCTCTCTCTCTCTCTCTCTCTCTGGCCAAGAAAATAATCGCCTAATTAGCGTAATAAACTCTCTGGCCAGAAATTATCGACTAATTAGCTTAACGTCCTTACTTGCACCATCATTCGAGACGAGACTGTACATCATGGAGATCACCACCACATAACTCACGATTCGAAGCGTGTTTGACAGCGAATTCGTTCGTGTATGACGTACCCGCTTTGACATACGACTTGACCAACATATACGGGTGAGAGTAAAGCAGTTCATGTCACTATTTAGGTGTTGAGAAGACATCCAGTAATATCCTTCGTCAAAGATTGTTAGTAAGAGGTATGTCACATGGTTGGGTATAGATGGTGTTATGTCTTTGGTGGCTAGAAGACTGGTTACCGACAACATTGAGTGGTTGATGGTTAAGCCTCATAGTTGTAAGACGTGACAAGTGGCGTACCACAGGGATCAGTGTTGGGGCTAGTTATGTTTGGGATGTATGTCAGTGGCGATGATATAGTAAGGTATGCCCTCGGGACTGGTCGATAAATGGATACTGAGGTTTGTGTGTGTGTGTGTGTGTGTGTGTGTGTGTGTGTGTGTGTGCATTCAGTTATAAGAGTAAAGACATGATACATATATACAAGATTAAGTGGCGGGGCAACACGAGTGTAAAACTCTATCCCCGTAACACACACACACACACACACACACACACACACACACACACACGCACACACACACTAGCCCCTTGGTCAAACATTTGATTAACAATTATCTCTGCTCGGAGTAAGACCTTCCCTCGTCTGCCTGATTCTGTTTCTCGCTCTTAATCTGTGGAGACAATTTTTCAAGCGAAGAAAAGAAAGTGATGATGATTTCGTTAAAACGGTTTGAAAAATCCATGGATGAGAAACTAGATAATTTGTCTTCACCTCCAAAATAACTAATTGCGTCGCAGATCGTGAAAATTATGCATGATTACTTTCTCTTAAGTCGAGAGTAATTATGTTGCTTCCTCGAGTGCGTGTAGGCGTCTCAGAGTCTTGGCCAGACAGAGTCTTTATCTCCGTCAGGAGTTGTGAGGATATTCGGTCATAAGTGTAGTCGAGGTTTTTGTGGAGGCACTGATGGTGTACATGGGTAGCGGTGGTCGAGGGTCAGTGGGTGAAAGTGGTGGGTGGTAAGTGGTGAAAGTGTTGGCGCTGGAGGTGGGTGAGAGGGTGTTTCTAATCGGTGGTGCAGGTGGTGTCAGGCTTGCTAGGGTGGTGGTTAGCGGTGTTTTGTTGGAGGGTGAAGGTGACGCTTGAGACGGGTGGCTGCCGTTCCTCGAGAACTGTCGTAAACCTGCGATCGCTGGGCCGCGCTCCCGTGCGTCCTGCTCTTTCACGGATGAGCCTCGGCTGCGACTGGCGGATGGCTGACGAGGTCGTTGGCTCGAGAGCCACAATCGTGGTGGACGTCTTGAACACGTCGCTACTGCCCTTGTGTATGAAGACCTGGCCTGCCATTGATCCCCCCAAACTTTTTAGGGTCAGGCCAGAGAGCCAACCTTGTCACCCCAGCCCGTAGCTTTGTTCTGCCGGAGAGAGTTCGATGTGTGGTTTCGTTGGGCCTGAGATCGAGGTTGGGGGGTCAACCTCGTGCTCCGTTGTTCGGTGAGGTTCCCGCTCTCCGACTGCCTCCCTGGAACCCCTCCTGACGGGTGTATCATTACCCGGTCAAGTTACGAGTGTAAGGACTGGCGTAGCTTTCCCTCCCGAGGGCGTGTGGGGGCACTGTACACACATTAGTGTCTGCCGGTAATACCAGCGCTGAGCTGGGTCATTGTACCGGCCACCAGGCCCGTCCTGAGAGCGATGGCCTGTGATTAGTTTTGATTAATTTATTGGGAAAAGAACTTTAGTTTCAAGGGAACAAGGGGCCCACGGTCCACAATACAGTGAGACACCTGTATCATGGGAACAAGGGGCCTCGTCTCCTGCGTCTGGTCTGAGTCGCCGTCTTCAGGGATGACGAGATATTATCCAGTTAGTATTTTACGGGATGTTGGTATACGTGTCAGAGTCCCTGTGACGTAATGATCCCAATCCGGGGAAACGCCTTTTTTTCTCTTGCCGCTAATTATCCGTGGGGATGAGGGGGAATTAAAGATAAAAGAATCGTGCTGGCACTTGTAAGCGAGTGATGCTTGATGCTCTAAAAAAAAAAAACATACGAAGTATATTTGACTTTTAAATTTAACTTTAGTCAATAGTTGGCCTCAAATATTTCCTTTGTCTTTTGTTCCTTCACCAACCCTTAGACATGTGCCCTTCAACCCATGGTGTCTCCCTGAAATACATTGGCTGTGTGTGTATATTTAGACGGTATGTCTTTTAAAACTTAGAAAACTAAAAGTCTTCCTCTTCTGCTCCTCCTCCTCCTCCTCCTCCTCCTCCTCCTCCTCCTCTTCCTCTTCTGTCAAAGGCTCCAGCCACGAAGGAGAGAGCCCTCATCCCTGTGAATGCCCAAGAGCCGTACACGAATTCAGACGTGTTGGGAAGCCTCTACGTCGTCGTCGTCAGCAGCAGCAGCAGGTGATGACGTGCGTGGGTGTCAAGGGCACGAGGAGGACCAGCACACACAGCATTATAGAGACCTGTTAGTGTGTGTGTGTGTGTGTGTGTGTGTGTGTGTGTGTGTGTGTGTCGGGGATGAGTTTTGGAATAGGCACTGCGACGGGTGAGCGTGGGGAGGAACTTATGCTCCGACCAACTCAGGAACTTTGACGTGTTTCCTTTAGGGCGTTGGGGAGGCCGGAGTGAGGGGGGGACGCACACACACACACACACAGACACACACACACACACACACACACACACACACTATCGGACTACTTTGAGGGGAAGGGAACCATCTCCTACTTGCCCCAGGACCATCTCTGACTCCCCGGATCTGCCCCACTTTGCTGCCTAAGTCTCCCTCCTCCCCCAGACGTCCCCGTGTCTTGCCCTACCATCACCATCATATCCCCTCCTTGTGACAGCAAGTGATGGTGGCCACGGCTGTGCCACTGGCGCCCACACCAACCACCAGGTGACTGTGGGACGAAGGCTGACCACCCTCCCTCCTGTTGTGGGTCGGGGTGTGCACTGGCGCCCACACCAACTAACAGGTGACTGTGGGACGAGGGCTGACCACCCTCCCTCCTGTTGTGGGTCGAGGGGTTGAGAGCCGTAGGTCGCGTAGGCATAACCTGCGTTTCAAGTTCGTTGTGAAACTTCCTTTAAGTGTTCATCTCCGTTGACTTATTCATGCCTTGAGGTTACCCCGAAAATTAGGGAGATATAACATATATGGAAAGTGGCGGGAAAACCCCTTTATATATATATATATATATATATATATATATATATATATATATATATATATATATATATATATATATATATATATATATATATTATATGTGTGTGTGTGTGTGTGTGTGTGTGTGTGTGTGTGTGTGTGTGTGTCTTAGGAATATATTGGCCGTTAATTATTTATCTTTTTAAAGATTTCGATATTTTTTTCCATTAATAATCCTCATAATCCCTAGAGGAGCCTATATCAACACGAGGGCCTAATTAAGTAATTAAGTAAGAGATGTTGGGGGAATATAGTCTTTCGTGTACCCCGCCATAAGGACCTGATTGAGTTGTGTCGGGCCGGTATAAGTGTTAGGGAAACATGTTCCTTAGTTTACACAGCCATAAGGACCTCATTGCATTTGACTAGGCTTGAACTAAAGTGGTTAAGGGAACATGGTCCGTAGTGTACCCTGCCGTAAGGACCTGATTGCGCTGTGTTAGACCGATACAAGTGATGTAAAGGGAAAATGGTCCCCATTGTACCCTCTCATAAGAACCTGATTAAACTATGCAGGACTAGAATAAAGTAACATGTCGTAGAAGGGCTTATCAGCCCTACGCTCGGCCTGGCCGCCCTCTCAATAGATAGCTTATCGGCTCATAGACAAAGCATGTGTAATGTGGCTCGTGCTCGACAGGTGGTGACCAGAGCGACTTGTGGTAGCGTATGGTTCACGTGTGTGGGGTACAGACTCATCGCTGTAGTGGCGGAGGTCGTGTGTGGCAGCAGACACAGACTCATCGCTGTAGTGGCGGAGGTCGTGTGTGGCAGCAGACACAGACTCATCGCTGTAGTGGCGGCGGAGGTCGTGTGTGGCAGCAGACACAGACTCATCGCTGTAGTGGCGGAGGTCGTGTGTGGCAGCAGACACAGACTCGTCGCTGTAGTGGCGGAGGTCGTGTGTGGCAGCAGACACAGACTCGTCGCTGTAGCGGCGGAGGTCGTGTGTGGCAGCAGACACAGAAGACCAGGGAGTGGAGTTTGGAGGGTGTAAGCGATCTCTTCGTCTCTGGTACAAAATGGGTAAAATTCTTTGACGCTTTGAGGTGGACCTTTTTTTTTTTTTTCCCACCTTTATTTTTATAGTCCAGCGTCGGAGGCAATGCCTGGGAGTGCCCCAGGACGCGTGGATGGAGGAAGAGCACTTCATCAGGAAGGTGGTGAGAGAGAGAGAGAGAGAGAGAGAGAGCGAGAGATGGGTGATGAAGAGCGAGTCGGCTGTCGCATTGATAGATCCGTTTTCCATCACCGTGAAGTGTGTCAGCGTTTTACTCTCGTGTTTTACGACACTCGATCTGTTTACGTCGTCAGTTTGTGATTTCCCCCCCATCATCCACACACACACACACACACGCCATCCTCCTCCCACCTTTTTTTAAGCCAAGGTTCTAGCCCGTGATTGAGCCCCGTGGACCGCCAGAGCTCGCGAATTGTTAGGGAACAGAAGGGAGAGAGAGAGAGAGAGAGAGAGAGAGAGAGAGAGAGAGAGAGAGGTCGTGAGGGTTATCCAAGGTCATCGCTTGCTTCCAACGGTCGTTGTCTGGGTCTCCGTGCTCTGTCGCCAACCCTCCCTTCCCATCGCGAGGGCAGTGTTGCACATGCCGTTTGGATTGTCAGGAGAAGTGGTGGTTACGCATTTTTTTTCGACACGGTAAAGCGAGCTGATCCGTAAGCCTCATCGCACAGGCACTCGGGAATGAGCAGGTAAATAAGGGATTGGTTGAGCGAGAGGGATGACATCAGGGCAAGGAGGGAGTACGTCAGGATGCCAGGCGTTCCCAGGGACGTGTGGTCCAGGGTGCATTTACCTCGTGAAGATAAGGGAGGAGACACCTCCCCTCCATACACACACACACACACACACACACACACACACACACACACACACACACACACTACCAGGACACCCATCCTCTCACCACAGCCAGGCAGACGTGCCTTTCAGGTATCGCCGACGGCGTCTTCGACGCTCCTGCTTACGTCCTCCTCCTCCTCCTCCTCCTCCTCCTCCAGATCCTGGTCCTGAGGGCGGGCCCGTCAGACCAATCAGCCCCACGCAGCGCCCCCCACTCTACACTGCGGGTTACACGCTGTGATAAACGTATCCTCACAATGAGTTGAAATAGGCATCCCCTTGACTGTCACGAATTGTACTCCCTTTCACGCGCCATTGGCGTGGTTCACTGCAGCCGACGGATGATTTTGGTGCCTCCAAACACTGAGGTCATCGTAGGGGTCGTCCTCGAAGACTTATCTGAAGAGTTTGAAGGTTGTGGTGCCCCGTAGAGCCGCCATAGGGATACCGGCACCAGATTTTGCCTCCCGTCACCCTCACGCCAGTGGCACCCCAGACAGATCAGTGTCATTGATGCCTACCTCAGAATCCAAGGCGAACGCCAGCTCCTGGTCTTCCAGGCTACTGCCTCTTGTGGTTGTGGTGGTGTATATCAAGTGGTACTCGCGGCCTCAGACGACCCATAGCCCCAGCGACACAAGAGGTAGTAACCCTGGAGCAGGTCCCAGTAATACCAGAAGTACAGCCGCCCGCCAGCAGTTGTCCCAGCAACACCCTACCAGCTCCAGCAACACACCTGGTATCAGGTGTTCAACTGGCCTTGCAAATGCCCTTTATCGTTGCTCCCTGATCTCGTAGGTAGAGAGACCTCCCCTCCCATCGATCTCTGTAGCTGTCGGGGACGTCCCCCTCTCATCCCCTATCTCTCCAGCTGGTGTATACCCTCGTGTCTGTCACGCCTCCTGTAATAGCCCCCTTCCTTTTGACTCTCAGGTGGTCTCTCCCTCTCAAGGGCGACTCTCTCATAGCCACTTCTGTCTCGTATGTCGCCTGCTCAGCTCTACAGAACCCCGTGTGTGTGTGTGTATGTTAAGGTGGTCCCGCTCGTATTCTGGACGTGGTCTCTCGGGCGTTTGAGATGCAGCGTAGTACGTCATCCTTCTGTCTGTCTGTCCGTCTGTGCTGGTCCCAACTATAACCTGCTGACCAATTATAAAACTGCTTTGCTTTTATGATTCGGGTAAAAAAAATAATCGGATATTTTGTCCGGTTATAGAGAACGTCGAAGGATGGAAAGGTTTGTTGAAAGTTACGTTGGCTTCGGAAACACAGTCCGGCCGTCAGCTCCGAAGGAACTTCTCCCATTCTGGGCTGGCAAGCATAGACGACGACATAAAAGTCTGGTGATGTGTCCACACACAAGCACACAGACTCGAGGACTCGGTCTCTTGAAGCAGCCTCGTGGTTGTGACGATGAACTGGTGGTGTGGGGAAAAATGACTTACTTCTTTTAAACTCCAGTTTGAGTGAAGTTATGCTCGAAGGTGCATAAGATCAAATCACCTCTTGGTGCTTGGAGCGCTCGTCCTTAAAGCCTGGGAAAGATATCGTTGAGTTAACGGAAGATACGGAAGAATATAGAACAGAATATGAAGAAGAATACTCAGCGTTCGTGAGATAGATTACCCATCATCGCTTCTCGTGACTGCCACCTTGTTAGGTCCTGCCGTTAGCATGCTGTCCTGATGTATGACAACTCTCCTTTTTCTCCCTGCCACCCCACCATACCTCCCACTGTAGCGTTACCCTTTCTCTTGACGCGAACGTCTTCTTCTGACCGCTCTTCCCTGGCAGTTTCCTCACCCTGGCGATCCTCATCCCTGTTGACCATCATCTTTAGCGACCCTCACCCATAGCTGTCCTCATCCCTGGCGACCCTCATCCCTGGCGGCCCTCATCCCTGGCGGCCCTCATCCCTAGCGACCCTCATCCCTAGCGACCCTCATCCCTGGCGACCCTTCTTTCCCCCGTGCACACAAGCCACCTGCAAACCCTCAGCTTTAAAGCTAGTTAACATGACTGTAATATTAACTTCAGATGCAACTGTCCTGGGTCTGGTTCCGTCAGTAAGCAGCCCAGTGGCAAACTGGAACCTTTTGATCTCTCGCCCCATCACGGTTCAGTAGCTGACTTCAGTGAGCGCCTCACAGTGCGCTGCTTATAGTGCGCGCCCCGTAGAGCGTGCTCGCTCTCCCCCCCTCCACAACAGTGAGGTCAGTCCCCGTGTTTGGCCACTGGGCACCTCACTTTGCACCGCCCTCATCGTACATGCGTCTCCCTTGCTTCATTACATCATTAACCCCCCCTCCCCCCCAGATGACCCGGGCGTTTACGGACGCGATGAGCAAACAAGCGACCCAATGATTTATTTAATCGCTGGGGTAAAAGAAGGAAAAACGCTTAGGAGGAAAACTTGGTCAGTTTTGTGTGTCTTTATCTGATAACGTTTAAGGATAATGGTGAGGTGGTTGTGGGTTGGGGGGGTATAATGGCTTTGAAGTTATGGCATATTATGAAGACTGACGCTGGTTAGTGTAGAACCAGGATTCTATATAGGCGGGCCATGTTAAGGAACAGAGATGTAGAGTTATATAGGGGGATGTATTTATACGCGGTCATATATATATATATATATATATATATATATATATATATATATATATATATATATATATTGAGACAGTTGTGTACCTGACCCATCTCAGTGGAGTTGGGAGTGGAATGGACGATAGACATGATTGATTAATAGACATCACCATTTAAAAGCAAATGGGGATGCGCTACCATGGCTTCAGAATGAGGGTAGAGGGAGGGTGGAACTGGGCTCTTCTTACCTCGGTGAATCTCCCATTGCCATGTCCTCAGACGTAGGGTGGTCACCTTTGGCCCACTCTCTACCTGAGGAGGAGGAGCTAGGGGCCATCCATGGCCCATTCTCTACCTGAGGAGGAGGAGCTAGGGGCCACCTTTGGCCCACTCTCTACCTGAGGAAGGGAAGCTAGGGGCCATCCTTGGCCCATTCTCTACCTGAGGAGGGGAAGCTAGGGGCCATCCATGGCCCATTCTCTACCTGAGGAGGAGCGAGGGGCCATCCTTGGCCCATTCTCAACCTGAGGAGGAGGAGCTAGGGGCCATCCATGGCCCATTCTCTACCTGAGGAGGGGAAGCTAGGGGCCATCCATGGCCCATTCTCTACCTGAGGAGGAGCTAGGGGCCATCCTTGGCCCATTCTCTACCTGAGGAGGAGGAGCTAGGGGCCACCCTTGGTCTATTCTCTACCTGAGGAGGAGGAGCTAGGGGCCATCCATGGCCCATTCTCTACCTGAGGAGGAGCTAGGGGCCACCTTTGGCCCATTCTCTACCTGAGGAGGAGCTAGGGGCCACCCTTGCTCTATTCACTACCTGAGGAGGAGGAGCTAGGGGCCACCTTTGGCCCATTCTCTACCTGAGGAGGAAGAGGAGGAGGAGGAACACCAGCTGGGAAACCGCCAGGGGAGGGTACACCATGAAGGGTCAGCAGTTTGTCCCCAGCGTCACTTGTAGGACTGGGGCGTTCGTGTCCTCATCACCTTGGTGCATCCTGACCAGCGAAGAACTCACGGACACGCCCTTTCAGAAATGAAGCTTTCTCCTCCTGAGTGCGGCTTGTAACTCCGGGGAACTCTTGACACTCAAAGGACGCCCTGTTCCTTTCCTGGGTGCTGGTTCTCGTAACTTGCTGGGGAGACTAGTGGGGAGTGGTGTTGGGGACTTGTTGGTTGAGGGGAGCACAGGTCTGGTGGCTGGAGGCTCCAGACCTGGAGTCTGAGCTGAGCTGTTCAGGGCGTTCCATATTCCAGTCTATACTGCCTCCCTGTCTAATGCTGTCCTCCCTCCACACACCCCCATCCAACCCGCCAGTCCTAGTCTGTCTATCCCTCATTGGCCATATTCTCACTCAGGTTTCTCCACCAGTACGCTGGTAGCTCTCTCCCACTCTCTCCTATCTCTCCAACAACCTCCTCCTCCCACAACAGCTCTCTCCTCCATCAACCTCCCCCTACAACAACCTCCTTCTCCAACACCTGTTCCCAAGCGAGCCAGCCACCCACCCACTTCCCACCTCCTACCTCCTCCACACTCCCTCCTCTCCCACTCTCCCTCACCAGCAGTCATAAGGGTGTCGTGTCTGGAATCATAAGCCCCAGAATCCAAGGTAATTGCTTGTCATTGCCGTCTTTAATAGCAGCTGTTCCCATCCGATTACCGGACCCCACGTCTCCAAACCCCCTCCCTTCCTCCCCCTCTTCAACGCTTTCGTTGTCATTTGTCTACATGGAGTGACTTTCCCACCTTACCACACCTCCCCCAACCTTACCTCACCCTCCCCAGCCTTACCTCATCCTCCCCAGCCTTACCTAACCTTCTCAACCTTACCTCATCCTCCCCAAACCTTACCTCACCCTCCCCAGCCTTACCTAACCTTCTCAGCCTTACCTCATCTTCCCCAACCTTACCTCACCCTCCCCAGCCTTACCTAACCTTCTCAACCTTACCTCATCCTCCCCAAACCTTACCTCACCCTCCCCAGCCTTACCTAACCTTCTCAGCCTTACCTCATCTTCCCCAACCTTACCTCACCCTCCCTACCTTACCTCACCTCCCCCAACAATTCTTACCTCAATTTCCACGCTATATGCCCAGCTGTTCCCGCCTTACTCATATAACACTTTGCCTTCCTTACATTATACCTCATCATTTTTTTTTCCTTCTGTTGATATCATCTCTTTGTTCCCCCTAACTTTAATTACGTTCTCCTTTAATATCTGTTGATGATCTCTTTCTCTGTCGGAGAGAAAACATCATTTTTGCTAATTTTTTTTTTTTGTATATACGTATATTCAGTCGTCGACAACCTGACCCTGGCCTTTCACCTGACCTGGGAAGGGTCAGGTCAAAGGTCGCTCGTGTCGAGGGTGTGAAGTGAAATGCGTCTGTCGAGGGGTAAGGTCAAGTGTATCGAAGGGGATGTGAATGTGCGTTTGTCGAGGGCGTGATGAAGATGCATCTGTCGAGACTGAAGAGGAGATATGTCCATTTGGGCCCCGTAGCTAGGGTGAGGTGAATATATTGGGTTGCTGAGAGTTTAAGGGAGATGCGCCTATGGAAGGGCATAAGTGATGATGCGTTTGTCGAGGGCTGTGGTGAAGGCGTACTGCGTATATGGGAAGACGCATCACCTCATACGCCTGCAGACGTTGGCGTTTGCATGAAGTTGTACGTTCTTTTCCACCATCCTTTGTCCTGTTGTGTTATTTATTCTATGATTATCAGTCTGGCCTTCGTCCTAATCGTTCGTTCGTTCCCAGTTCTCTTTATCTCTTATGTTGGACGAATACAGGACTTGTGTCCCGGTGTTGTATGACACTCCAGGATATATGTATGTATATATATATATATATATATATATATATATATATATATATATATATATATATATATATATATGGTATAGCGGTATAGCTATAGCATTATGCCGCGAGGGTCCGTGTTGTTTATAATGGCTAGGGGTTTAAGGTTGGTCAGATGGCCGGGGTCGAGGCTTAATTGAAAGTCCATGTTGGTTTTATGGGCGCTGGTATGGTTGGCTGGCTGGATCGATCGCTAGCTGGGTGGATGGCTGGGTATTCGGGTCGCTGGGTAGGTGGATGGCTAGCTTCTTTGGTGGGTGGTGGAGTGGCTGAGAGTTCTTTGTCAGGTTGGTGTGTAAAAGCAAGACATTGCCACCGTAGAAATCGCGTATGTATGGCCTGCCTCCCCTCCCTCACGTGAACCCTCCTACGACCTCTCACAAACGAATTTTCGTTCAGAAATCATCACCCGGAACATCTAGAGGCAGTTGGGAAGTGCACGTCCAATGGAATCATCATCATCATCCACGAATGCGAGATGATGAACGAGGTGGAGGAACGAGTCGGGCTGGTGGGGATCTGCCTGAAGGGGACATGCGTCACAGAGTGAATTGACGATACCCCACTTCTGCATGTTGGAGACACGGGTGATAGATTACACCAGCAGGAGCAGCAGCTTTTGAAACCCATTGCACCACACGTGATAATGATCTGTCGAAGGCGTGGAATGGCCACATGTCCACATGTCCGCCCTCCGTGCAAGGAGAATGAACCACCGGTACAAACGCGGATTTGAACCTCACGCGATGCTAAATCACAGACGATGGCTCCCCCCCAAAACGTTGCTGTGAATCTTTCTAGAGTATATTTATTGAGGCCGGAGGAGGAGGAGGAGGAGGCCGGCGCGCCTCCCCTCCCTCTCTCCCTCCTCACCACGGGAGGGGCAGGTTTACATGACGCTGGTGTGTCCTCTCCTGCGGTAGCCACCTCCAATACGGCTCCCTAGCTCTCGTGTCCTCCATATGTATAATACATTCATGACCTTCCAAGTCCCATTAGGGTCACGGATATGACCGAATATCATCCGGGGAATTACAAGATGTTTTTCCCTTTAAGATTTGGAGTCTTCGATTCTCTCTATTAGTCTCCTATTGTGGTTAACGTGCAGTTCTTCGCTGCCTGATGTTACCGTCCTTTTTGTACCTGCTTTATAGGTGCTTCTTTAAGGTGAGTTGCTGTCTCCCGTCCTGTTTTTTTTTTTTCTTTTTTTTTTGGCACCTCAGGCTCTTCTCTCCAACCTTCCCTTCCCTAAATGAGGTAAATGGAAGAAACGTATTTGTGAAGCGTAGGTGGTTACACTGTGAGTACGCTTGGAGACTTGAGAGTTCCTTAGGATGGACGAGGAGAGAGAGCCAGGACCGCTGCACTGCCTCAGGATGCGTCCGCTGCCGCTGGTGAAGCTGTGGTGGTGGTGGCGAGGAGGAGGAGGTTGAGGGGGGAAGTGTTGGTGATGAGGCGGATATATCGTGTTATTTAGCCTCATTTTCTTCTTTTCGCAGGTCCATATATATATATATATATATATATATATATATATATATATATATATATATATATATATATATATATATTAGAAAGGATCACAATTTTGCGCGTGATCAAGATATTCCTATGAGTCCACGGGGAAAATGAAGCACGAAAAGTTCCCAAGCGCACTTTCGTGTAATAATCACATCATCAGGGGAGACACAAGAGAGAAATATAACAGTCAGTTGATATACATCGAAGAGACGAAGCTTCGTCTCTTCGATGTATATATATATATATATATATATATATATATATATATATATATATATATATATATATATATATATATATATATCTCCTATTGATGAATATGTAACAACGGCAGCAGATGAGAAAAGAGAAGGGTTTTTAATATATGCATAAAATTATGATGGAACGGGTGCTATTCCGAAGGGCTATTTGCTAAATATTTATCTAGGTCAGTATTGTTTATTATTCATCTTCATTATTATCATATGTTTGTATTATTTCCAAACCTGAATGTTCGTCCTGATGATTACATGTATATATTTTAGTTCATACTTATTCGTCATTTCCCGCGTTAGCGAAGTAGCGTTAAGAACAGAGGACTGAGCCTCAGAGGGAACATCCTTACTTGGCCCCCCCTTCTCTGTTCCTTCTTTTGGAAAAGTAAAACGGGAGGGGAGGATTTCCAGCCCGACCTCCCCCGCTTCCTCCCCTTTTAGTCGCCTTCGACGACACGTAGGGAATACGTGGGAAGTGGGTAGTGTTGTTGTCGCTACGTTCTTACGGTCTTGATTAAAGTACAGAGAGGGGCGCGCCAAGGCCAGGCAGGCAGGGAGTGTGCCTGGACACTTCCATTTGCTGGGGCTGTGTGCTGTTAACGGCCTCAGGAGCAAAACAAGAAAAAAGAGACTCTTCCGTCTTGATAGCACAGCGCTTGGAAACCATTCATTTAGTATTGGATCTGTGACTTGAGCCCAGAGCAAGGGTGCTTACTCAAAGGTTCGTCAGTCTTCTGGCAAATTCAAAGACACACACACACACACACATACAGACATACACATACACACACTATCGCCAGACCTTCAACTCTCACACTCTGTGTCCACCACCTCTCTCTCTCTCTCTCTCTCTCTCATCATGTGGTGTCGACTTTACCGTCGGCGGGACACGCTGTACATCTTAGTGTCCCGCCAACACCACTTCATGACGCCAGACGCGCGCTTCTGCAGTTCTTGTACACCAGAGTGTCAACACCTCCCTCCGCCCGGCTGGTGTGTTGGAGGCGCGCGCCCCCTCTCTAGTGTCGGGTGTCGTGAACCCACAGCACGTGGGGGGGGGGGGGGGGGGGGGGTTGACAATACGGTTGATAAACACCTGAAGAAGAGTGTGTTGTTGATGGGGGGTGGGGGGTATCTATCTATCTATCTATCTGTCTATCTATCTATCACACACACACACACTATCGCCAGTCCTTCAACTCTCACACTCTCCTATGTCCACCTCTCTCTCTCTCTCTCTCTCTCTCTCTCTCTCTCCCTGCCGCTCAAACCTGACCCTTGAGCGGCAGGGAGAACTGGAGCGTTCTTTTGTCTCGTAATTGGTTCCTTAGAGAATAACAAGGTGTTTTTTTCTTCTTTTTTTTTTGTTTTTTTTTTTACTTTTTTTTTTTTTACCTCCCTCGAACGGTTGCTCGAATAATAACGATAAAAAAAATTGTGGTTTTATCAGCAGGGGAGGTATCGATGTGGGAAGAGGAGTCCCCTGGGCAGGTGGTGGTGGTGTTGGGGAGGAGGAGGGAGGAGGCGATAGGGTGGCAGTGGGTGGAGGAGGATCGATATATAGGAGGCGATGTCCTGGATACAGGGAGGAGGAGGAGGTGAGGTGAGGTAGGGAGCGAGGAGGTGGTGGTAGCTGTTGGTGTGTTGCCACTACCACACTCCAGTGGTAAGCTGCCACACAGATATACCTCCTCCACACTCCAGTGGTAAGCTACCACACAGATATACATACCCTTCCAACCCTCCAGTGATGACCACCACACATAGATGGGGATACATACCGTATATGTATATGTCCACCAAGAGGAATATATATATATATATATATATATATATATATATATATATATATATATATATATATATATACACCTTCTCAGCGTCTTTCATGACCTGGAGAGATAAGCGGTCTTCCTCAATATAGATACCCCTCCACTGATGACATAACACCATGTCCTCATGACCTCCACTGCCTGCACACTGAACACCACTAGGATAATACCTCCTCCTACACTGCCAACCCTGTGTGTTGACTGAAGGATGAAGAGGAATAGGAGGAGGAGAAGAAGAGGAAGATGAAGGAGGAGAAGAAGAGGAAGATGAAGGAGGAGGAGGAGGAAGAAGATGAGGAAGAAGGAGGAGGAGGAGAAGAAGAGGAAGAAGGAGGAGGAGGAGCAGGACACACCCACGAGAGACCGTGTGTTAAGGCTATTATCACCGGTTATAAAACTGATGTTTTCGACGTCTTGTTCCATCTTATAAGTCTTCCGTCCATGGGCCAGGTCAGCTCGAGTGGGCGGGCGACACGAGTCGAAGTAACTTAGGATTAAAGTCTTCTCTGACCGTTTATTTCTCGAACACGGAGGATGACAGCAGCTTGTAGACGTGTTCTGCATTATAGTGTTCTATGTATAGTCGACTCCCCTTCGTAAACGCCTATCATTGAAATGGTGTCTCTGTGTATACTTAGACATATGAATATTTTAGACCAGGAAAATATATATGTATGCATATGAATATTTTACAGACACCCCCTCCCCCATCCCACCCCCACGTATGAATATTTTACAGCCCCCTCAAAATAGATAGATGATAAAAAGATAACTTGTTATCATTTCTGTAGCGAAGCATGAGAGGAGGAGGAGGAGGAGGAGGTAAACATTGCCGGTTCCTGAGTCGGTTGTCTCGCGTCTGTAAGCTGTGGGCTTGTCCGTGTGACACAGACCCCAAACAGAGTGACTACATACGCGGCTGTATTGACTGAACAGTCGGCTGGTCATTATATCATCATACACTGTCGTGTTTTCCTTTGATCATCGACGTTCTTGATAAGGGATCTTAGGTGGAGAGAGAGAGAGAGGAGAGAGAGAGAGAGATTGGAGGGAGCTTTACGTGTTATTGTATGAGTTCAGGACACAAAGACAGGGTTGGGATGCTGATTCTTGGATAGGTTAGAATTAAAAAGATCACCAAAGCTCGCCCCTTTTTGATCCCCTTCCACCCATTTTTTTTTTTTCTCTCTTTCTCTCAGATTAGGTTGACTCCTTTTTTTTTTTTTTCTTCGTAATGTAACGTGATTGAAGCCCAACCCAACCTACCCCACCCTTCCTCACGCTAGCCCAGGCTTAGCCTAGCTGATGTAGCATGATCCAAGACGAGTAATCTAAATAGGAGAACCAGAACGAAACCAAGATATGACCTCCACTCCCACACCGATGGGAGAAGATACAAGTTTTTGGGTTTTTTTTCCCAAGCTACTCGCGTGGCTTGAGATAATGCTGGCTTGGACATTGACCCTTCTACAACAGGAGACGGAGGGGAGCCATCACCTCAGTCCTTTCACGACGGGACAGGAGAGCACTTGGAGCCGCCTGGTGGTGGTGGGGAGAGAGAGGAATAAGAGGGTCATCACCAGCCAGGCCTTGAGGAACCTTGGGGCGCGATGGATTGATTTCTAACGAAACAATGAACACGGAAGTAATGGCGAGACGAGGGTGGGGGGAACCAGAGGGTAGGGAAAGAGAGAGAGAGAAATGGAGAGGAGATGGCGGGGAGGAGAGTGGGTGAGAGGGGTGGAGAGCTGTGGGTCATCAGTGAGGCGTGTAGATTAAGATTGGATCTTATCTAAGAGGGTGAGGACGACCAGACACGACGACGACGGACGACCGACCCCCCCCAACCCCCTTTCTCTAGACCCTATGTGGGCAGGCCTCTAGACGACACCGTCACAGGCACCAGCATGGTCACTACCGGGAGAGAGAGAGAGAGAGAGAGAGACCACATGGAACTCATCTTCACTACACCTTCGATGCCGACAGAGGTGTGTTCACCACTACACACTCGACACGGCGTTTCCCTTTTGACCCTGACACCATTAAGTGTTGGTTAGGGTGCAGAATGTTGCCTTGGTCCATCACCGTCACATCATCATCTTCGCATCTAAACTACAACACCTTCGCCACTACGCTCTTGTTGAGGTCGGAGGCAAGGCAGTCTTCACGTCACTTCCCATTACACCCACAGCTTTAAGGACATCCTCACTACATCCCGCCCTCTCCTCTCCTCTTCTCACTATTCCATCATATTCTGCCACACCCTCAACATCATGGGGCCCTTTAAGGGGCGTAGGTACGATTGAATTGACCCTTACAAGTTTTATCAAATGCATCTTCACTACACACGTACATCTTCACTACACGCTTACACACTGCTGGCCTTTAACTTGACCTGTGAGGGTCAGGTCAGCGGCATGAAAATAAAGGGAGGATGTTTTTCGTAGGAGAGAAATAGTGAAGGAAAGAAAGAACAAGACAATGTTAACAGGCACGACAAGGAAGTGGCTCACAGCCACATCCACGCGTACGACATGATGGAGACTGTCACCGTTAGCGCTAGTGGCACGCTCGTAGTAGCCATGTAACGCCAGATTTTGCACCGCCGGCATGACACTGGTCGTTTAGGTTTGGGTAGACCACATGACTTTGATTTGCTGTCGACGGGTGTTGGTGTGTCGAGAGGACTTCCTTCACTCGTGGATAAGAAAGGGTTTATCTCGCTTAGCCAAGGAGAACCCCCAAATGGCAGTTCCTCGGGGGTCCGCTGCCCAGAACTGAGGGCAGGGTCCCTCTTGACGAAATCTCTGCACTTCTCGAAGATACAACGAGGAGCGTTATTACATCTGGAGAAGCTCGACCTCTCATGGCGGTCGCAGTTGGACGTGGGGGGCATCATGCACGGGAACATCCGCTGTAAGAAGCCCGGCGAGGGACACTGAGAACACCTGCTTAAGGAGGAGCTGGTGTTGGTGTACCCATTACACAGGGAATCTGGCGACAACCCCAGTGAGTGCTCCATCTCGGGCCATCTTATCTCAGACGAGGAGGAATGCGCCGCGTCCACGTTGTCCGCCGCGTGGTCTGGGATGGGCGAGTCATCAACGAACGAGAAGGAAGGCGTCCCGGAACCCCTAGAGGTCTTGAGGAACGTCTTCCCGCAGGAGGGGCACCAGTAGCGCTTCCGAGGTGGAGAGCCGGACTTGCTGTCCCTCCTCCAGATGCTCTTCCAGATTCGGGTGAAGACGTTGGCCCTTGTGGGGGTTACGTAGGGCTCGTCGAGGACCAGCCATTTCTGGTTGCACGAGGGGCACCGCAGGTCGCACGGGCTACAAGAGTGTGCGTTTCCAGACATTTGCGACGTTGTTTTATTTCACGAACGTGAAAGGAGAATTTTTTTTTTTCCTTGGAGACGATCAGAAAAAGAACGTCACAGGCGTCGTGGGGTCTCCCGGTTATCGGTGTTGCAGGGCAGTAGACGGTGTCGGGAGGAGGTAAGTGATGGTTGCGTTAAGAGTCGGCAGCGGCTGTCAAGTTGCATTCCTTTGACCTCGGTTAGCTGTGTTGTCTTTCTGCCTCACCCACACGCGGTGTGTTTGCTGGTATTCTGCCCACAAACGTACGATCTCACTTCGTCACAGACAACCCATAACAACACTTGAGTCACACCACTCACATTCTTCACAACTCGTGTGCACGGTGCGCTAGCCATGCCTTTTGTCAAAATGGGAGGCGTGATAGATAGAAATAGATGATAGGAATATTAGACAAGGAGTTTTAGGTTAGAAGCATTAGATAGAAATAGGTAGTAGGTAGGAGCATTAGGCAGGATTGTTAGGGAGACAGACTGGGTGGCAGTCGGTAGGAACATGAGGGAGGAGCCTTTGTCAACACTTAAGGCAGCTGGAGTTGTTCCCTCCTTCCAGTGGTGGTGGCCTGTTATGGGAGAGGCACTGAAGGCTTTTTAGGAAGTGCCACACTGGAGTAAGACAGTTGTGGAGACACTGTTGCCATGGTGGGAGGGGTGCAACAAGCCTCAGAGAGATGGTAAGGTATACATGAATAGGTCTGGTGTCCAGGCTCATTGCAAACCCCACTTCCACACATATCCGACCCCCCCACCTCCTCCTCCTCCTCCTTTTCCACTTCTCCACCAACTGCATCCCGGC
The DNA here is from genome assembly GCF_036320965.1 of Panulirus ornatus. Lineage (NCBI taxonomy): Eukaryota > Metazoa > Arthropoda > Malacostraca > Decapoda > Palinuridae > Panulirus > Panulirus ornatus. Next base: position 36,756,955 of record NC_092278.1, read on the forward strand.
TCCTCCCTCACTCTTTCCACCACCACCACGACGCTCCCTCCCTCTCTAGTCCTTTCCTTTAATTGCATTTCAAATTCATTAACTGCGTCAGGATGACACACACACCCACACACACACACACTCGGGCGACGTCTGGAAAGCAGTGTTCCAGGACGTGAAGAAGGAGGGACCCTGGTCATTGGGGCTAAGGAAAGAAATGACGTCACTCAGGCCTTTCCAGCTGGACAGGAGGGGGAGGGAGGGAGGGAGGGGGGTCGTGGGGGGGGGAGTTGGGTCTTGGAAATTTTTGCCCTGCGATGCCGAGAGAGAGAGAGAGAGAGAGAGAGAGAGAAGGATGACGATCATTTGGGCTTTGTTTCGTCTTAACGATCATATGTAAGTTACCCACACCCCCTTTTTTTTTGGGGGGGGAGGGGGGGAAGGTCATGTATTGTTTAGTTTCATCTCGCGCCTCTCCAAGTTGCTAGCGCGTGTGCTAATCCTCCCCCCCCCCCTCTTTATATATATATATATATATATATATATATATATATATATATATATTTATATTTATTTATTATACTTTGTCGCTGTCTCCCGCGTTTGCGAGGTAACGCAAGGAAACAGACGAAAGAAATGGCCCACCCCCCCCCCCATACACATGTATATACATACGTCCACACACGCAAATATACATACCTACATAGCTTTCCATGGTTTACCCCAGACGCTTCACATGCCCTGATTCAATCCACTGACAGCACGTCAACCCCGGTATACCACATCGCTCCAATTCACTCTATTCCTTGCCCTCCTTTCACCCTCCTGCATGTTCAGGCCCCGATCACACAAAATCTTTTTCACTCCATCTTTCCACCTCCAATTTGGTCTCCCTCTTCTCCTCGTTCCCTCCACCTCCGACACATATATCCTCTTGGTCAATCTTTCCTCACTCATTCTCTCCATGTGCCCAAACCACTTCAAAACACCCTCTTCTGCTCTCTCAACCACGCTCTTTTTATTTCCACACATCTCTCTTACCCTTACGTTACTCACTCGATCAAACCACCTCACACCACACATTGTCCTCAAACATCTCATTTCCAGCACATCCATCCTCCTGCGCACAACTCTATCCATAGCCCACGCCTCGCAACCATACAACATTGTTAGAACCACTATTCCTTCAAACATACCCATTTTTGCTTTCCGAGATAATGTTCTCGACTTCCACACATTCTTCAAGGCCCCCAGAATTTTCGCCCCCTCCCCCACCCTATGATCCACTTCCGCTTCCATGGTTCCATCCGCTGCCAGATCCACTCCCAGATATCTAAAACACTTCACTTCCTCCAGTTTTTCTCCATTCAAACTCACCTCCCAATTGACTTGACCCTCAACCCTACTGTACCTAATAACCTTGCTCTTATTCACATTTACTCTTAACTTTCTTCTTTCACACACTTTACCAAACTCAGTCACCAGCTTCTGCAGTTTCTCACATGAATCAGCCACCAGCGCTGTATCATCAGCGAACAACAACTGACTCACTTCCCAAGCTCTCTCATCCCCAACAGACTTCATTATTATTATCATTATTAATTCAGGTATTGGAGAGGTGAACACCTGGGGCGAGGAACATTAACTATTTAAGAATGAAAAAAAAAGGAAAAAAAAAAAGGAAAAAAAAAAGGAAAAAGAAAGGGGGGTGGTTGGAGGTCCGTCAGTCTTGCTCACAACTCGACCATTAGAACTTGTTGGTCGTTCCTAAGTGGTCACGCCACAACTCCTGGTGTTTGCACATCTTGAAGGCTCCCGAGGCTTCTGTGTAGCCCCATTGACACCCACTGACCCATCCTGGTGGGGGAGTGGCAGCTGTAAGGGGGGGAATGGGGGAGGGGAGGGTCTGTGATACCTTCCCTGTCGTGGGTGGATGGTAGGAAGTGGGTACATGGGGTGAGGTGTGATATTTCTCTACTGTGCAAGTGGGTGAATGGGGGGTTGTGATACCCACTGTGCAAGTGGGTGAATGGGGGCTGTGACACTGTTGATGAAGTGGTGCATTTACCCTGTCAACAGTGACATTCTCCCCCCCCCCCCCATTAACCACCACGACATCCCCCCACTCCACACCCACTGCCCCTCAGCCCAGCCCTCCTTCTCCACCTCCTTCCCCCTGCACCCCACACCCACGGCTCATCTTACACACATGCGTACATGTCATAATTAGCCCCTCTTGTCTCTTCCCTTGTCAGAATTGCTTGTTTGTGACGTCCCAGTTTGGCACGTGTGTATGTGTGTGTGTGTGTGTGTGAGAGAGAGAGAGAGAGAGAGAGAGAGAGAGAGAGAGAGAGAGAGGCACCTTGTGTTCTCGTTTCATTTTATCTCCTCTCATCGTCCATCCGCCGCCACACTTAGCCTCGCTAATTGCCTTCATTCTCCTTGTTTCCCGTGATAGCGCTCCAGCGTACACCTTTTTTTGGTAATGTTGCTTCTGTTGAACCTCCTCCTCCTCCTCCTCTTCCTCCTCCTCTCCTCCTCCTCCTCCTCCTCCTCCTCCTCCTCCTCCTCTTGTTGATGGTAATGGCTGCTATCATTGGCTCTACTTCGTCTGCTACCTCCGCTGTCTCAGCCGCTTCTGCTGTTTCCTCTGCTATTTCCGTCGACTTACCTGCTGTTGCTGCTACTTGCTATTGTCGCTTTCTCCTGCTTGCGCTGACTGGCTCTGATGCTGGTGTCACTTACGTGTTTGTTGCGCTACTTCCCTGGTCTCTGCTGGTGTTGGTAATGCTGCTACTTCCGCTACTTGCGTGGGCTGTACTTGACGATGCTGTTGCCTCTCACATCTGATTACTGTTTGCTGTCTTTCATGCATGTCTGGTAGTGGTGCCCAGGCTTTGCTGGCTTTCAATCCTGTTAAGTTTTCTTCTTTTTACTTTCTTCTTTCTTCTTCTTCTTCTTCTTCTTCTTCTTCTTCTTCTTCTTCTTCTTCTTCTTCTCTCCCATTCTCTTATATTTCCCTTTATATTTCTCTCTCTCTCTCTCTCTCTCTCTCTCTCTCTCTCTCTCTCTCTCTCTCTCTCTCTCTCTCTCTCTCTCTCTCTCTCTCTCTCATGCGTCCCATACACCCCTCTCCTGTGCCTTCTCCTGCCTACTCTGCATTATCATTCGTTATCTCTGTGTCTCTATCCTGTACCCGTTTCTCCTGGCGATCGTTTTTTTAATCTTCATGTACGTCACTGTTCCTGTGAGATCTCTTTTTTCTTTATCATTTATCATTACCCGTTTTGCCACTTATTTCCCTCCCGTTATTCAACATTCTCTCTCTTTACTTCTGATATTTCATAATCGTATCCTTCCACGTCTCGTACATTTCATTTCTCTACCTCGTGTCTCCTGTCGATCCGTTTCGTTCTGTCCCTACACTTCAGGTCTCTTCTCCCTGTATGTCATTCCTTCGTTTCTCATCTGTTTCGTACCGTTCACTGTCTGCCTTCACCTCCACAAGCCAGAGACCTCTCTCGCTCACTCTGTTTGCCTCCCTCCCTCTCTTTTCCATTGTATTCCCTGTGTCCCCTCTCTCTCCCTCACTTCCTGTGCCACCACCACCTCCTCCTCCTCCTCCTCTACTTCATCCTGGCGAATTCATCTTCCTCTTCCCCCCCTCTCTCTCTCTCTCTTTATGTTGCCGTCTTGTCCACACGACCTCCAGCTGACGAGAGAGAGAGAGAGAGAGAGAGAGAGAGAGAGAGAGAGAGAGAGAGAGAGAGAGAGAGAGAGAGAGAGAGAGAGGGTGGGAGGGGAGGAAGAAGAGAAAAGTGAGAGAGGGAGAGTGAAAGAGGGGATTGTAGCATTACGTGCTGGAGGGTACTCGAGTGACGCACACACAGACGCCGGCAATCACACCGCTAAATTACTTCTCAAAAGCCAATTAGGCCGGTTAATTGGGGTGGTCCACGACGCCAGCCTTACGAGCGATCACTCCCCGCCCTCCCTCACAACAGGCGAGGAAAAGGGAGGATCGTGTGATTCTCTCTCTCTCTCTCTCTCTCTCTCTCTCTCTCTCTCTCTCTCTCTCTCTCTCTCTCTCTCTCTCTCTCTCTCTCCCTCCACACACATACAGAGAGAGGAGGGGGCCCTACATCACTAGGGGGGGGGGAAGGAGTTGGGGTGGAGAGAGAGAGAGAGAGAGAGAGAGAGAGAGAGAGAGAGAGAGAGAGAGACAGACAGACAGACAGACAGACAGACAGAGTGTGTGTGTGTGTAAAAGTTTTACATCGTAATTTACAACGTCAATAAGGAAGGTCATGCATTCGGCCCCTGTACAGTTTCGGAGGTAAACTTCAAAGCTCTACCGCGCTCGCCCGGTTTACGAAGGGGTGGAGTTGACGTGGGGGTTTACCGAAGGGTGGAGTTGACGTGGGGGTTTAGCGAAGGTGGAGTTGACGTGGGGGTTTACCGAAGGGTGGAGTTGACGTGGGGGTTTAGCGAAGGTGGAGTTGACGTGGGGGTTTAGCGAAGGGGTGGAGTTGACGTGGGGGTTTAGCGAAGGTGGAGTTGACGTGGGGGTTTAGCGAAGGGTGGAGTTGACGTGGGGGTTTACCGAAGGGTGGAGTTGACGTGGGGGTTTACCGAAGGGTGGAGTTGACGTAGGAGTTTACCGAAGGGTGGAGTTGACGTGGGGGTTTACCGAAGGGTGGAGTTGACGTGGGGGTCTCCCGAAGGGTGGAGTTGACGTAGGGGTTTACCGAAGGGTGGAGTTGACGTGGGGGTTTACCGAAGGGTGGAGTTGACGTGGGGGTTTACCGAAGGGTGGAGTTGACGTGGGGGTCTCCCGAAGGGTGGAGTTGACGTAGGGGTTTAATCTGCTTGTCATGGGGGAAATTTCCCCCACATTATTGCTTATTGAATCAGGAATCCACTATTTACGTCTAATTGATAACTACCACCTTCTTCCACGCCTCGTCAACCCCACTCCACATACTCCACCACACATTCCCACTCTACATAACTCCTCCACATTGTCCACCTCCACATCACATCCTCCTCCACATTGTCCAACCCTCTTACCACATCCTTTGCCCTCCTCATCTTCCACCACATTATCACACCACATCCTCCCACGCTAACCACCTCCACCCTACATCACACACACACACACACACACACACACACACACACAGCATCCCAACGCAATTATCACACCTAGGACAACAGTTGTACTAATTAACTCCAGAAGAGTAAGAGGTAATTAGATTAATTAACAGGCCTTAACCATGAACGCCATTTCTTTCTCAATGGTAATTGCGAGTGCGAAAATAGCATCCATAATAAGTAGCCAGTAATTATATATATATATATATATATATATATATATATATATATATATATATATATATATATATATATATATATATATATATATATATATATCCCTGGGGATGGGGGATTAAGAATACTTCCCACGTATTCCCTGCGTGTCGTAGAAGGCGACTAAAAGGGGAGGGAGCGGGAGGCTGGAAATCCTCCCCTCTCGTTTTTTTTTTTTTTTAATTTTCCAAAAGAAGGAACAGAGAATGGGGCCAGGTGAGGATATTCCACAAAGGCCCAGTCCTCTGTTCTTAAACGCTACCTCGCTAACGCGGGAAATGGCGAATAGTTTAAAAGAAAAGAAAAATATTCTCCACGCGAGAGGGAGTACTATGGACTTTCAATTTCCCACGACAATAGGCGAACTGGTTTGTGGTCCGGGGAGGGCAGCAGGCTCAAGTCGAGGGGTCGTGAGAGAGGGGAGGTGAGGGGAGAGTACCGAGAGGGACGACATGTTCATCCCCCCCACTCCCCCACTTCCTCTTTGGAGGGGGAGAGAGAGAGAGAGAGAGAGAGAGAGAGAGAGAGAGAGAGAGAGAGAGAGAGAGAGAGAGAGATGTGTTTCATAAACTCGTGGACTCGCTGGTGTTGTATGACTCTTTGAGCGCCTGACGACGACGAGCGCGACGCGCTGCTTCGGCATGTCCCTGGGGGCACGACAGAACGACCCACACACACACACACACACACACACCAGCCCTGAACACGACAGAACGACCCACTCACACACGCACCTCACACACGCACACCCCACAACCCCCCAACCCTGAACACGACAAAACGACCACCGAGCACGGTTGAACGATCCTCTCGGCCACGAAGGTGGCACGACCCGTGGAGCACGACAAAGAGACAAAGAAAGACACTGTGCACGGCAGGGACGACTCGTGAGACACGAGGATGTGTAACCCCCCCCCCCCCCCGCCACTCTGAAGACCTGTGACCTGACACCCTTAAGCTTGGGTCAGGTCATCACGCGACCTGACTGACTGAAGTCTCTCTGAAGTGGGCCTCCGTCCTCGCCTCGTCTCTTCGATGTATATCAACTGACTTACATTTCTCTCTTGTGTCTCCCCTGATGATGTGATTATCACACGAAAGTGCACTTGGGAACTTATCGTGTTTCATCCCCCCCCCCCCCCTCACCCACCAGCAGCAGGAGCAACAGAAGAAGGAGAAAGAGGACCCACCTCGGGCAGGTCCTTCGGCCGGAGGTAAACAGTGTGACAGCCTCTCCCTCACCCCAGATGGAGGAGCAGCCTCCTCCTCCTCCTCCTCCTCCTCGCTGGGTGAGGGGGGGCAGCCGGCCTCAGCCAGAGCAAATGGCGAGGCTAAGCAGAGAATATCTTAGGAAAGGAAGGCGGATAAGATATACGAGGTGAGGAAATGCCGCTTTCCCGGTGCTCTTCCTCTTCTCCTCGTGCCTTTGGTGAGTGTTGGTGTGTGTGTGGGGGTGAGATGAGGCACCCCCGTGTCGTGGGTAGTGAGGGAACGAGGCCCAGATGACAACAAGCGGGGGGTAATGCGTGGTCTTGGAGGCGTGTGTGTGTGTGTGTATGGTATGGGTGGGTGTTGATCGGGGCGTTCATACGGATGTTACTTGTATATAACGTGTTTGTAGTGAACGTGGAGGAGGGGGGGTTTCTACACTCCTACGGCCCCATTTTCATACGAGGCGATTTCTGAGGGTTGTTTCCCTCGTACGTGATGTTCGGTTCAGTAGAGTTGGGGGACAAGGCAATTAGGAGGTAAGTAAGAATGGAGAAAAACTGGAGGAAGTGAAGTGTTTTAGATATCTGGAAGTGGATTTGGCAGCGGATGGAACCATGGAAGCGGAGGTGAGTCGTAAGGTATGGAAGGGGGGCGAAAATTCTGGGAGTTTTTCTCCATGTGAATACTGGTGTGGAAATAAGTATAAGAAAAAAGATGAGGTAAGGAGAGGCAGTACGGACAGGTAGACGTGTATAGAGAGAAAGGTTATAGACATGGGAGACTGAGAGATGGTCATAGAGTGTAGCCGTGTGGAGGCTGTGTTGGTAGGGGCGTAGCAAGGCTCCCCTGCATCCATACCCAGCCTGGCGAGGGAAGACTCGGTCGTCTGGGAGCCAGAGCGTCGGCGTCAGGTCGTGTGGCCCAGGTTCACCACCAGGAGGGCTTACAGGCGACGTGCCTCGTCCATTGTTTGACAGCGTTCCATTTCTAGTGTGTCTCTTGCGATTTCCTACCAGTGTCATGTGTAACGGTGCCCTGCTACGTGTCGCAGCGCACTTGTGCGTCATGCCGAGGGTCATGCAAGACCCTCACGTCAGTAGATTAGTTTCAGTCGGCCGTTCTTACTTTGATCATCCACACTCTCCACTTCCACTTGACCGGTCGGTCCTCCTCCTCCTCCTCCTCCTCCTCCTCCAATCCCTCCCACACCAGGAGCCTCACTCTGGCCCACGTCTTCCCCCACCCCCGTCCATACACCTCCTCGAACTTCGTAGTGAATATTAAGCATGATTGATCGTGGCCATCTCCACGCACACACTACCGAAATGAAAGGGACGGCCAGGTCTTTTATATATTCAGCTCCTTTCATTTATTATCGTACCCCCTCTCCCCCTCCCTCCTCCCACTTCTTAATATTCATATGCAAATTTCTCCGCAAGTCTTGCTGCTTGAGGCATGATCGTCTCACAGGATTGCTTGGAATTCTTCTCCCCGTGTGTGCACGGTCTGCGCACGCGACTGCTCCACAAGGAACATCTTAAACCTTCCTTCCCCCATGGTTACCTCCTGTCCGGGTTCCTGTGGCGCGCTCAGGAAGCCAGCCACGTCCGTAGGAAGGGCCCACAGATCAAGTTGAATGTGGTGGTGGTGTGAGTATATTCTAAAAAGACAGTATAGCAGCAACCTTCCTCCCTATGTACCATGTCATTTGGTAGATGAACCACCCTCAGTGTCTGTATAGCTACCTCACCAACACCATCATTGACCCACACACACACACACACACACACACACACACACACACACACACACACACACACACACACACACACACCCACACACACCCACACACACCCACACACACACACACACACACACACACGCCATTACCTTTCACTTTCCCTTCGACAGCAAACCCTAAAATCTTCATAGCAAGTTAGACCATAGCAACAGCAACACACACACACACACACACACACACACACACACACACACACACACACGAGCCATCGCTATGTAATACCGGGAAATAATGTAAGACAGAATGGTCTTTTGGTCGAGTCCCCACACAAGACAGGTGACTGGTGTTGGTGTGTACGGGGGAAGGGTTGTGAGGGGGTGTCTGTAAGGGGGAGAAATGTGGGTGTCCGTCCATGGTCGTGGTGCACCTTGAACACTGTCATAAGGGTCGTGTGGTGTTGCGTAGAGACGCGTGGTGTTGGTACGCAGTGCTGGGGCTCATCCCTTATTACTCGCCTCCCTTTTGATAGGTTCCTCCAGCTTCGCCTTCGTGTGCCGTGCCCTTCATCCCCCACTGTTGCCCTCCGTATGCACCCACCCCACACCCCGACACCCACATGGTCTCATACTCCTCCCCTCTCTCACCACCAACCCCTCTTCCCTCCCTCCCTCCCTCCCTCCGTCCCTCCCTCCCTCCCTCCCGGGTCATTCCCATACAACAACCATCCTGATCGTTTTAACAGAAAGCCACGTTTTCGTTCTGGTCTGTATGCAAATGGAAGGTTATAAATCTCTCTCTCTCTCTCTCTCTCTCTCTCTCTCTCTCTCTCTCTCTCTCTCTCTCTCTCTCTCTCTCTCTCTCTCTCTCTCTCTCTCTCTCTCTTTTTGTATACCATGGAGGCTGCGCAGAGGCGAGGTAAAGTGGTCCCCCCTCGCAGCTGTCTCTCTCTCTCTCTCTCTCTCTCTCTCTCTCTCTCTCTCTCTCTCTCTCTCTCTCTCTCTCTCTCTCTCTCTCTCTCTCTCTCTCTCTCTCTCTCTCTCTCTATCTATCTATCTATCTATCTATCTGTCTGTCTTCTCACAGAGATCAGTGTGTGTGTGTGTGTGTGTGTGTGTGTGTGTGTTGTGTGTGTGTGTGTGTGTGGTGTGTGTGTGTGTGTGTGTGTGTGTGTGTGGTGTGTGTGTGTTTGTGTGTGAGTGTGTGTGAGTGTGTGTGTGTGGTGTGTGTGTGTGTGTGTGGTGTGTGTGTGTGTGTGTGTGTGTGTGTGTGTGTGTGTGTGCTGTCATCGGGAGCTGGAGTACCGGACTATGATTGTTACCTGCGCCTGCCGAGAGAGGGAAGGCAGGAGGGCAGGGTTGGGGTGCTGGGAGGCCACGAGAGAAAGTCGTCGGTCCGCTGATTGTCGCCAGGGAGTTCCGACGAACGTGCGTGGCTGGCTCGGGTCGCGTAACCTCGACTGAACGCGACGGTACGACTTCTGCGAACACAAGGTTACCACCACCACCCCATGAGGAAAGAAGATGGGGGTCACAAGGTCAAGGGTGAAACCCCAAGGGGTCGTGTCGTCGTGCTCTGGGGTCGTGTCGTCGTGCTCAGGGGTCGTAACGTGCTACTGGAAGGTCGTAACGTCGTTCGTAGCTTTCCTGTCGTCGAACTCAAGGGCTGGCTATGGGTCGTCTTGGAGACGTATTGCTTATCAATCCCATTTTCTCTGTTCGCTTATATTCTCCTTTTCTAGAAAACGGGAAACTCTTTGTCCTCTCAGTTGTGGCAGAGGAAATGATAAAAAAAAAGGGAACATATGTTTCTTGTTCTGCCAAGTGGAAGGAGAAATATATAACCCCGCGGTAAACTTAACGGACAGGGAACAGTTAGGGGGAGGGGACTGAACGCGCACTTTTCGACATCTTCGGCTCGAGAACAAGATACAGAAACACACATTTTCCTGGATATTCCCGCCGCATTATTGATCGCTGGGGCGTGTGGCATGGAGACTCGTTAATTTTTATCTAATTCCTAATGTGGCGCCGTAAATCCTGGTGACGCCCTGGGGGATCCGAAAACGCGCCAACTTCCACCACCACTCGTTGTCCCGCGCGCCGCTGTCGTCTGCAGTCATCATCCGTCGTAGGGAGGAGGGAAAAAAAACGCACGAAAACTGCCAAATTCTTAGTGTTGACGTTGGCGCGTTTTTCTTTTTTTTTTTTTCTCCCCTTGTAAACCAAATATTCGATAATTCCTTACCACACATTACTAATATTTTTTTTTCTCTTGCCTCATTCTATACGCATTCTTCTCTCGCGAGAATATTGTTACCTTCATATATATATATATATATATATATATATATATATATATATATATATATATATATATATATGTATATATGTATATATATATTCCCTGGTGACAGTAACGGTGTCTTAGATGATGGCATAGATTTATGTACATCGTGTCTCTCTCTCTCTCTCTCTCTATATATATATATATACATGTATTGCTTGAAGTTTAGATGGATCGAATTTGTAATATACCGTCTGGGGATAACTTTCCTATTAATAATTCTATAAGACTAGCTAGAGCTAGGGCTGGTCTCTCTCTCTCTCTCTCTCTCTCTCTCTCTCTCTCTCTCTCTCTCTCTCTCTCTCTCTCTCTCTCTCTCTCTCTCTCTTAGATATGCGACACAGGAGATAAGGCACGGGCTTAGCCCTCTTGTCACGACGCCCTTGCATACATCTTCGGGAAACACCATCTCTATCGCATTTGATCTGGTTCATCTGTTCATGTTTGCATTTGACGTATGACACGTTAAGATAACCTGTGGTATCATGACGGAGGTGTCGCATTAATAATCCCCTAAAGCTAATTGGGTTGGCGCTCAATCAAGGCAGAAGTTGTGAGGAATATTCATAGTCTTGAGTGATACGGAATATTCAGACAACGAGTCTTTGAATCTAGTACTTAGACGAGGGAAACACGGAGCTGCTATCGTGGGTGGGGGGGGAAAACTCGGATCTTGGCCTCAGCAATCGTCGTCCAGTTCATCTAAACTGGGAAAAAAAAAAAGGTTTCTCTCTCTTCAAAGTTGAGACTGATCGTGTATTGCAGCGCAGACACCACACCGTATTGTGGAGGGTGCGTCCGTCTGTCTCTTGTTCTCATATGACGATTGAATATTTTTATGAAATTGAATCGCGATGGGGTTTTTCTCTCCCTGTGTCTGGGAATGGAACGTTTGGGATGGAAACGTTTGTCGAGGCTGGAGAGACGAGGCCATGTGATGGAGAAGAGAGGGACAAACGCATTGCCAGATGCAGGTGAGCGGGGGAGGAGGGGACAAGTGTGTGGTGTGGAGGATGTTGTGTGATGTCTCTATCAGTCTTTCAAGTTAGGTACGTGATTGGTGCGTGTTGTGTAGGTACGTGTGGGCCGCGCGTGCGTGGATATACTGACACCACATCTCTGGTTTATCCAGTGATGTCTTCCCTTAAACCCATCTCTAGTTTATGCAATAATGCCCTTCCTTAAACCCATCTCTGGTTTACGTAGTGATTCCCTTACTTAAACCCTCCAGGGCGACGGTGCGACGCATGGCTGTGGTGATGCAATCCTGGCCTTTCGACCTGGCCCTTAAGATTCGGGTCAGGGTTCGTGCCCTTGTACGCAAGGGTCACCTCATCTGTAAGTTCCATTTGGGGGGTGAGGGGACAATATCGTCTCCTTATTCTTAGCCAGAGTATAATAAGCCATTTTGTTGAACCTCAACAGACGTACGTATCTCTAAAGAATTGGAACTTGACCCATCAAGGGAGTTTGGTGCATATATACTGATCATCTCCCTCACTGGGGTAAAGGGAGAGGAGGAGCGCCACCAGATGGAGCCACTGCTCGCACTCCCATCTCCCCGGGGGCATCAGTCACTGACTCGATATGTGTAGCTTATTCAGGTGCTCCTTCCTGCTCCGCAGGGGAGGCAGGGAGGGCATTGGCGGAGGGAGGGAAGGAGGGGAAACTGGGAAGGGAGTGAGTCGGACGAGCATAATAAAGCAGGTAGATGGAAAATTGATCCTTATGAAAGTTGGAGGAACGCTTGGAGCGGTCGATGGCCCAAGCTGGCCACTAACTGGCCCAGGCTGACCCCTGGCTGACCAGAGGCTTGGCCTGGGGTGGCTAGAGGCAGGGAAAGACCACAAGGTCAGTATGAAGGCTCAGGTGGAGAGGGAAGTTAAGTTCGGGGTCCCAGTGTAGAAATAATGCAGGCGTGAGGGGGGGATGGTATGTGTGTGTGTGTGTGTGTGTGTGTGTGTGTGTGTGTGGTGTCGAGACCCGCAGACTGGCCACTCTGATGACCCTGTTTGTTTTAAGAGATGATCCACACCGAGGCACAAGCACCTGGGGGTTAGACGGGGCATGTGAGGGGAGAGGAGGGCGACCCACCCCCACCTCTCTCTCCTCCCAATCCTTTTAAGAGGCTCTTCACACCAAGTGCCAAAGGCAGCCACCTGAGTAACGGGTCTGCCAAACTCGCACACACACACACACACACACACACACACACACACACACACACACACACACACACACACACACACTTATTGCATTTCGTGAGGCAGGCTGTCCAGCAGTGTGAGGTGAGCTCGAGGGTTTGATAAGGCATTAGACTGTGAGATCAGACTGGGCGGGCGTAGTTACGGCAGCCGTGGACGAGGATTTGGGTCCCCAGGGGTCGTACCGTGGAGATCCTTCAAGGGGGTCAGAGGTTAGACCTTCATGCCCTAGATGTCGCGCCGTCGAGATCAAGGGGTTCAGATCCCCTTTTCTATCGCTCATATGGGCGTTGGTCCGAATGTCGGTGAAGTGGAAGCACCTCCCGCTTCTCCTGAGTGTGCGAATTCCGAGGAGGACGTGGGTAGGAGTTGTAAGATACATAGGAATTACCAGAATGAGAATACCTTATCTGAGGGAAATTCTGACCGAAAAGATAAACTTGGACTTAAACGCATTTTTCCCCATGTTCCACTCTTCCAGTTCCTCCCGCTACTCTCTCCTCCCTTCTTCTTAAACCATGACCTGTTTGCCTATCAACGTTCACTGAGACCTAGCAGGCTTCTAGCTTACGGGGGAAGGGGACAGAGACTTACTTACGTCAGTTCTTATACCGCTGGCGTCAGGTATGTTTATAACCTCATAGTCGCGAGAGAGGGATGGATAAAGAAGGACACTTCCAGCACTGGGTGATGGGACGGGCATACTAGACGTAGGGATTTTTTCAGACGCGTCTGTGGTGCGAGTCCTGCAGGATTAAGTCAAAGAGGCCACTCCCGCGCGGAGCCACTGGAAGGAGAATTTCTTTGCTCATTGGTCTCCATAGTCAGTCACCTTCCTTTGATTGTGGTGAGGGACTTTGATTTGATTCTCTCCTTCTTTGCCTTCAAGTCTTGTCTTTAGCAGACATAGAATTCGTCTCCAGTTTTTCTTTTTTTTTTGCTTTCGGTATGGAATTGAGATTACCGAACAGCGAGACGCCATCGCCTTGTGAGAGACTGTATCCCCTGCAGAGTGCCGTGGACATGTCCCGATGTTCGTTGATGAACCGCTTGTGGTTGATGAACCGCTTGTGGTGCGTACCGCGTACATGATCCTCTTGGGCTGAACTTGTTATGCTGCGGACCGTGTGCCGTAAACGTGTTACTGTTTTGGCAGAATTCCCCCGACCACACCGTCATCTGCAAGTCCAAAACGGAGGGAATCCCTCCCTCCCTCCTCCCCGGACGGTATGATCCCCGCGTAATAGAGGAGGAGGCTTGCTGGTGTATCCTGCACGGAGCCACGTAATCCAGAGTTACTGGCCTTCTGCAGGAGCCTTCCTCTCCCTCCCTCCATCCCTCTCTCTCTCTCTCTCTCTCTCTCTCTCTCTCTCTCTCTCTCTCTCTCTCTCTCTCTCTCTCTCTGATACCAGATATCCTTCTCCCCAACATCTCTCCTTACCTCTTTCTCTCCCCCCAGGAACCCCTTCCTCCCCAAGTCACCTCCCAATCCGAAGCACCTTTCCTCCTCAGACACCCTCTGTTCACACACACACTCTTCCCTCCTCCGCCCACACACCTCTGTTTCGTAGATCCCTCATTGCCTCCACGTATGGTGCTTTCACCATCCGTCAATGTGGTGTATCCATCCATCCACCACTCCAGGTGTAGGACTGTGTGTTGTAATGCCTCTCTCTTCATCGTCTGCGGTGCCCCTACGAGACTCCAGGGTCGTGGTGTGGTCCCTCTGCGGTCCTCACTAGGGTCGTGGAGTGGTCCCTCTGCGGTCCTCACCAGGGTCGTGAAGTGGTCCCTCTGCGGTCCTCACCAGGGTCGTGGAGTGGTCCCTCTGCTGTCCTCACCAGGGTCGTGGAGTGGTCCCTCTGCGGTCCTCACCAGGGTCGTGGAGTGGTCCCTCTGCGGTCCTCACCAGGGTCATGGAGTGGTCCCTCTGCTGTCCTCACCAGGGTCATGGAGTGGTCCCTCTGCGGTCTTCACCAGGGTCGTGGTGTGGTCCCTCTGCGGTCCTCACCAGGGTCGTTCGTAGTCGTAAGGTAGTTCCTCCTTGGGCCGCCAGAGTCATCCCTGAACCTGAAGTTCAGGGCAGAAAAGCCAGACTTTCTTTCCCCCTCCATGAACTATAACCACTTCGTAAGATTCCGCGAGAACTCATAGACTCAGAGTTGCTGTCTCTATAAACTCGCGTCACTGTTTACCCTGACGTAGCAGTCCATTAAATGGAATAGTTCCTGTTTTTGTTTATAGAGGGCGAGGCAGACGGCCCAGCCGACCTCCTCAACGGCGAGCGTTGAACCGGGCGCCCCTCACCCGCCCGCCCCATGGCTGCGAAGAAAACGAGATATGTTTTTGTTTGTCGACCCCGCGAGGTTTATCTTTCGTATCATCAGTGGAGCCAGTGATGGTGATAGCCCCTGACGGTGATAGTCAGTGATGTGGTCATAGCCATTGATGGCGATAACCAATTATGTTGATAGCAAGCCATGGTGGTGATGGCCAGCAATTCTGATAGCCAGCGATGGTAGTGATAGCTAGTTATTGTCATAGCCAGCCTTGCTAGTGAGGGCTGGTAATGTTGACAGCCAGCTATGGTATTGATAGCCAGTGAGTTGTGGTAATATCCACTGAGTGGGGGGTGATATTACCACCTTACCCGCTTCATAATGTCCTGATTATCCCCCCCCCCCCCCCTATCGACATCACGTCGCCCCCCGTATACCACATCGCTCCAGTTCGCTCTATCCCTTGCACGCCTGGCAGATAGGTAGGTTTAAGTATTGTTTATGGTAATGTAACACCTGATATCACACACACACACACACACACACACACACACACACACACACACACACATCCGCCTCAAAGCCCCACGTACACTTTGCGACACAAGAGATCCGACGTGGGTCAGTGGGGCACGCCCGAGATTGGGCTGTCATTGAGAAGTGCCCCGGCTAGGCGTAGATTTGACACACACACACACACACACACACACACACACACCACACACACACACACACACACACACACACACTCGGAACCTCCCTTATTGGTGACAGGGGGTCCGGGGTGGTCCTGCTGATGGACGTATTTATATTCTCCCACCCTCGCGAAAATCCCCTTTCCTTTAAATTCTCACTGCAACTCTTTTTTTTTTTTAAGGTATTTTTTTAAGGTATCTTTTTTTTAAGGTATCTTTTTTTAAGGTATCTTTTTTAAGGTATCTTTTTTTTAAGGTATCTTTTTTTTAAGGTATCTTTTTTTTAAGGTATCTTTTTTTGGAGCTGAGTGTTTTTATAGCCTTCGTGGGTTGAGGGGGGGGGGGCCGAGTATTGGTTCGAAAATGTGTTTAAAACCAGTGACTGGGTTTCGAGAACGTGTCGCCTAGACTAGGTTTCGAAAACGTGTGACAGTGGTTCGGAGATGTGTTTAAAATCCAGACTGGGTTTCGAAGCCTTGTGGCAGTGGTTCGGGGATGTGTTTTAAAACCAGACTGGGTTTCGAATCCATGTAGCAGTGCTTCGGAGATATTTTAAAAACCAGACTGAGTTTCGAAGCCTTGCATCCGGTACTTTACGTAGCCTGTGCACATATTCATACTCGCTGCCTTCATCCATTCCCGTCGCCACCCCGCCACACATGACATGGCACCGCCCCCCCCCCCCCCCCTCCCCTCCACATAGAATTACCTCTTCAGTAGAGCCACTGGACTTGAAGGTCCCCAGCCCCACCCAAGCACAGCGGCGGCTGGAGGTCCACCTCCAAGACAGGCCCTCCCTCCCTCCCTCCCTCCCTCCTAGCCTCGCTAATTACCCCTAAGTCACGTGAGCGCCAGCAGTTTCCTGAATGGCTCGCCAGAGAATCGTGTGAGATTGAGGACGGGGGTTGGATGGGGGGGGCACATGCAACTGGTGGGCCCTCTGCAGGTCGTAGGTTCGAGATGGCGGGTTCGCTCTCTCTCTCTCTCTCTCTCTCTCTCTCTCTCTCTCTCTCTCTCTCTCTCTCTCTCTCTCTCTCTAAAAGACGTTTGTCAGCGATTCATTTAAATGACGTTAGGAATGATCCAATATCATGGAGGAGACTCCTGCTGTTGTGCAGCTGGCCTGGAACCTGGACTTCTCAATCCAGGACGCCAGATGTGTCGCTGCAGCTGGCCTGGAACCTGGACTTCTCAATCCAGGACGCCAGATGTGTCGCTGCAGCTGGCCTGGAACCTGGACTTCACAATCCAAGACGCCAGATGTGTCGCTGCAGCTGGCCTGGAACCTGGACTTCACAATCCAGACGCCAGATGTGTCGCTGCAGCTGGCCTGGAACCTGGACTTCTCAATCCAGGACGCCAGATGTGTCGCTGCAGCTGGCCTGGAACCTGGACTTCTCAATCCAGGACGCCAGATGTGTCGCTGCAGCTGGCCTGGAACCTGGACTTCTCAATCCAGGACGCCAGATGTGTCGCTGCAGCTGGCCTGGAACCCGGACTTCTCAATCCAGGACCCCAGATGTGTCGCTGCAGCTGGCCTGGAACCTGAACTTCTCAATCCAGGACGCCAGATGTGTCGCTGCAGCTGGCCTGGAACCCGGACTTCTCAATCCAGGACGCCAGATGTGTCGCTGCAGCTGGCCTGGAACCTGGACTTCTCAATCCAGGACGCCAGATGTGTCGCTACAGCTGGCCTGGAACCTGGACTTCTCAATCCAGGACGCCAGATGTGTCGCTGCAGCTGGCCTGGAACCTGGACTTCACAATCCAAGACGCCAGATGTGTCGCTGCAGCTGGCCTGGAACCTGGACTTCTCAATCCAGGACGCCAGATGTGTCGCTGCAGCTGGCCTGGAACCTGGACTTCTCAATCCAGGACGCCAGATGTGTCGCTGCAGCTGGCCTGGAACCTGGACTTCTCAATCCAGGACGCCAGATGTGTCGCTGCAGCTGGCCTGGAAACTGGACTTCTCAATCCAGGACGCCAGATGTGTCGCTGCAGCTGGCCTGGAAACTGGACTTCTCAATCCAGGACGCCAGATGTGTCGCTGCAGCTGGCCTGGAAACTGGACTTCTCAATCCAGGACGCCAGATGCGTGCTTCAACCTTATGGTTCGGAGTGATCGTGTAATACGCTGGAATGTAATCTCGTTTTCTCTAATGATTGCCATGTTTGCCATTATATTATTAATCGTCCTGTTGGTTTTCTTAAGCTGTCGTGGACTGCGTCAGTTGCTGCCTTTTTTTATTACTTTTTTCTGTTGGTAGCGTCAGATGTGTGCGCGTGTGTGTGTTTGTGTGTGTGTACAGGAATTCCCTCTGCGTGTTGGAGAGTTGGACCCCCATCCTCTGCCCCTCCATTACTCTGTAAGTAATGCCTTATGAAGAAATTCCTCCTCGCCAAAATTCCCTTTTCCTCTTTTTTTTTTTTTGTGTGTGTGCTCATGAGTGAGGGAGAGGATTGTGAGGGTGGGTCGGGGAACTGTTTTATTCCAACTTGAGTCAGATGGGGTTTGAGGGAGATGCCCCTCCTCCTTTGTGGTAGGTCAAGGAGAAAGAGAGAGAGAGAGAGAGGAGGAACATGGTCATCATCTTGGGGTCGTAACTTATAGGGAGTCGGGGTCGTAACCTTAAAGGAGGCGGGGGTCATAACCTGAAGGGAAGCGGGAATCATAACCTGAAGTGAGGCGGGGGTCATAACCTGAAGGGAAGCGGGGATCATAACCTGAAGGGAGGCGGGGATCATAACCTGAAGGGAAGCGGGGATCATAACCTGAAGGGAATAAGTATTACCTCCTCCAGTGACTTGGTTGACCTAGAAGGTCAAATCCTTCCGTCTGTTCGTGAAGGAAACCCGAGACAACATCCTCTCTTTCGTCATTCGTCATCCTCTGTGCATCACGGCCTCTTCGCTCAAGCTATGGCATGCTGAAGGAGGCGATTTTCACTGACCCTTCATGTTGTCTTTTTGTGAGTTACCCCATCTGTGCATGGCGACTTTAGGGGGAGGGCGGAGTCATAGATCTATAACAGCGTAGCTCTTTGATGACCATCTGACGTCCAGCTCTCCTCTTTGATGACCATCTGACGTCCAGCTCTCCTCTTTGATGACCATCTGACGTCCAGCTCTCCTCTTTGATGACCATCTGACGTCCAGCTCTCCTCTTTGATGACCATCTGACGTCCAGCTCTCCTCTTTGATGGCCATCTGACGTCCAGCTCTCCTCTTTGATGACCATCTGACGTCCAGCTCTTCTCTTTGATGACCATCTGACGTCCAGCTCTCCTCTTTGATGACCATCTGACGTCCAGCTCTTCTCTTTGATGACCATCTGACGTCCAGCTCTCCTCTTTGATGACCATCTGACGTCCACCTCTCCTCTTTGATGACCATCTGACGTCCAGCTCTCCTCTTTGATGACCATCTGACGTCCAGCTCTCCTCTTTGTCTTTTTTCCAGGGCCACCCCTGCGGTGTGGAGGGAATTCCAGGGGACCTCTCGAAGACGGTCGTTGATGCACACTTCATTTCGTCACACAGCGTTTGCTCTCAGTTATATTTGGTAGGTTGGAGAGTGATGTGCGCTCTTGCCTCATTGGCTGGAGAGATGTATGCGCTCTTGCCTCATTGGCTGGAGAGATATATGCGTTCTTTCCTTATTGGTTGGAGAGATGCATGCGCTCTCACCTGATTGGTTGGCGAGCTATAGGCGCTCTTGCCTTATTGGTTGGAAATACATATTGCGCCTTTGCCTCATTGGCTGGAGAGATATAGGCGTTTTTGTCTCATTGGTTGGAGATACATATGCGTTCTTGCTTCATTGGTTGGCGAGCTGTATGCGTTCTAGCTTCACTGAAAGTAAGGAACGAGGAGGGCACGACATACCGCGTCAGGGCGTCTTTGTTACATGTCGTGGGTGGTGGTCAGGCCCCACTGGGCAAGTGATGCCGAGGACGATCGCTGGCTCACGCCGCCGTGCTGGAGCGAGAGGATTCGGGACGCCCTCGTGCGTCCTTGTATAAAGAGGGAGGAGATCTCTATATGGCAGCCCTCTTTCCGTGATAGCTCTGGCCATCAACGAATATCCTGAATATCTGAGGGAGGAGAAAAAGAGAGGGAGGGAGGGGGAAAAAAAAAAGAATATTAAGACGGTAGTAATGCAATATTCTGTCTGGAATTTCTTGTCATAAATTGCTGCTCGGAGTTAAGAGAGTATGGGGGAGGCCTCTCCAGGCCAGGCAGATGAATTTTTGTGCATATTTTCGTAATGTGGGAGGAATGTCCGAGATCCTGAGCTGCAGCGGGACATAGGGCTGGAATGTCCCTAGGGGACTACCTGGACGTCCCTGGTTGTCCGGCTCGTGAACCTCCCTGGGGTCTGACTCGGGGAGATTCCCTGGAGTCGGAATGGGAGACGAGGGAGTTCAGTTGGTGCCAGGGATCCTCCCCATCACCCCACGGTTGTCCATTCTCCCAGACCACCCCATCATCTCGCCCTACTCCTTGCCTGTCGCTCTCCCCCACCTCATGGATGCGCCCCATTCCATCCTCAATCATATCTCCCCATCCTACCTCCTCACCACCCCACATTCCTCCCCACCGTGCCCACGTCCCTCCTCTTCACCCCTCCTTTCCACAGCTCGCCTAATATGGCCAGCGGGGAGACGGACGAACACCAGTGCCCTGAATTTCTCACAGTAGAATAAACACTTATTGAATGGACCTCCGTAAAACACACACACACACACACACACACACAGTTGATCGAGGAAGAAAGAAAACGGGTATCTTTAGCCTCACATTCAGAGGGAAGGTTTAAAAAAAAGAGAAGAAGGTAGATGTGTGATACAATAACTCGTGTCAAAAACAAAAAGGAACTTTTTCTTTTTGGTTTTGAAGTCGTGTGTGATGGTACGCAGAGACACAGGCGACGGTCTTCATTACTCCCAGGTTCGGTTATGCACTTCGATGCTGCGTTCGCCTCCTCTGGTCGTCAGCGCAGTCAGAGGGAGATCCCTCACTCCGTGGTCTGCATGTGCTGACGGATGTGTTGGGTGAGCCAGGAGTGGTGTGTATGTCCTCTGGTCCACCTGTTGATGGCAACGGATAGACGAATCAGTTCAGTCACCAGTCCACTTGAAGTCGTATGGGCAAGACGTTTCAAGACTCTGGACAGACCCCTCACACCAGTACACTTTGCGGGCGCACCGCTGAGGGCGGAGGCAAGTACGGACGTGGTTACCATTTAGTGGTGGTGGTACTACGCGCTGCCGGACGCTGCCAGCCCGACATGCCCCGATGCTAAGATGTGTTTCAGGTAACTTATTAGGCCACGCGTGTACACACGGGGAGGTTGGGAGATGTGGGGAGACTCTCCTTAGCTAGCGAGGGACAATATACATACACCCTCACCCCGTCTCTCCAGTTATGGAGGTCGCCTCTTGCTCGCCGAGCGAAGTGCATCAGGAATGACAGGACTGTGTGTGTGTGTGTGTGTGTGTGTGTGTGCCCCCCCCCCCCCCCCCCCGTCGTTCTCTATTTAGATTAGGTAGTTTAGGACGCCATAACTGTCCCTCAACAGATAATCACCCCCCCACCTCCCCTCATAGACCATCAGATCCTCTGTTATCTGGGTGTTCTCATGCCCGTACCCCCCCACACATTACCATCACCCTCTATATATGTATAGGTCCAACTTCACGTTGTGCATGAGGTCCTCTTGTTACCCAGACGTGCTCCCTCACCACACTAAGCAGGTTGGCTGGCTGGCTCTCCACCTCTAACCACCACACACACACACACACACACACACACACACACACACGCACACACACACACACACACACACATGCTGGGTGACCTCTCTTATGCACCGCTGGTTATGGCTTATTCCCTTTTAATTACATGAGCCCACTAGGGTCCGACAGAGAGTCTCTTGTGATCTCTTTGATCCTTTTGCGCCACCGCTCACAGGGTGAGCAAGGGGTGCGCATTATATTTGCCTGCTATGAACCCGCACAAATCAATCAGTCGTCTTATATTGTAAGATTTTGAAGAACCTTTGATTTGTACTGATATCCTCAGCTGAGATCAATTAACAAGATCCGTGAGGAAGGGTTTGAAAAGG
The DNA here is from genome assembly GCF_036320965.1 of Panulirus ornatus. NCBI lineage: Eukaryota > Metazoa > Arthropoda > Malacostraca > Decapoda > Palinuridae > Panulirus > Panulirus ornatus. The sequence continues at coordinate 36,778,904 of NC_092278.1, forward strand.
GGGGATATCGGCTTGAGTCGTCTGGTACGTGCAGTGTATGGGGCGCCCGAGGGAGGACGTGGGATCGAGGTGCAGGGGAGGAACTGGGGCGCCGTGTGTGTCATGAGGTGTTGGTGGGATGTGCGAATGGTAGCGGGGTCAGGTGAACCCACTGCAGTACGCCATGACGGCTCTACGGAGCGCGGGAGGGGACATAGTGTCGACTAGGGATCTATATATATATATATATATATATATATATATATATATATATATATATATATATATATATATATATATATATATATATATATACTATCCCTGGGGATAGGGAAGATAGAATACTTCCCACGTATTCCCCGCGTGTCGTAGAAGGCGACTAAAAGGGGAGGGAGCAGGGGGCTGGAAATCTTCCCCTCTCGTTTTTTTTTTTTTTTGTTTTTTTTTTCCAAAAGAAGGAACAGAGAAGGGGGCCAAGTGAGGATATTCCCTCAAAGGCTGAGTCCTCTGTTCTTAACGCCACCTCGCTAACACAGGAAATGACGAACAGCATGAAAAGAAAAAGAAAAAAAAAAGATATATATTATCAACAGCAAGGAAGTGAATGTATGCTCCTGCCCTCCCCGAAGGCGGTGGCGCAGAAGAGGGTTAAGGGATGAGAGTATGGGAGGGCTTGTTACCCGACGCAGGCGCTGTAGAGTACATGAACATGCACGAGTGACTGATGGGACATAAATATGACACCGACGTGCTGAGGATTACAAGTCCTCATGGTGTGTAAAATGGGTTCTAAAACAACAGGGTGGTGGTGGTGGGATGGATGGGTTCGAATCCCGGTCAGCGGGTGGACGAACTCTTCCAACCTTCATGTTGTGTCGGGTTGAGAGAGTTGCTAAGCCTCTTCGTAGGTCAGGGGAGAGGTGAACTATGGTGGTGGGTTGTGGACTCTCCCCCCGGGTGAACTATGGTGGTGGGTTGCGGACTCTCCCCCGGGTGAACTATGGTGGTGGGTTGTGGACTCTCCCCCCGGGTGAACTATGGTGGTGGGTTGCGGACTCTCCCCCTGGTGAACTATGGTGGTGGGTTGTGGACTCTCCCCCGGGTGAACTATGGTGGTGGGTTGCGGACTCTCCCCCCGGGTGAACTATGGTGGTGGGTTGCGGACTCTCCCCCCGGGTGAACTATGGTGGTGGGTTGTGGACTCCACCCCCGGGTGAACTATGGTGGTGGGTTGTGGACTCTCCCCCCGGGTGAACTATGGTGGTGGGTTGTGGACTCTCCCCCCGGGTGAACTATGGTGGTGGGTTGTGGACTCTCCCCCGGGTGAACTATGGTGGTGGGTTGCGGACTCTCCCCCGGGTGAACTATGGTGGTGGGTTGCGGACTCTCCCCCCGGGTGAACTATGGTGGTGGGTTGCGGACTCTCCCCCCGGGTGAACTATGGTGGTGGGTTGCGGACTCTCCCCCCGGGTGAACTATGGTGGTGGGTTGCGGACTCTCCCCCCGGGTGAACTATGGTGGTGGGTTGCGGACTCTCCACCCGGTTGAACTATGGTGGTGGGTTGCGGACTCTCCCCCGGGGGTAACTTTGCGCATGAGTCACTGCATCGTACTCATCCTGGTTCTACGTAATGCCCATAATTGGCAGCGCAGCTCAGAGAACGAAATGCCGAGTATCAAACTGGCGGCGTAAGTTTAGAAAACGGGTCGGATAATTCCTCACTAACGAGGTAGTTTGCCTCGTCTCCTCCTCCCACTTGGGCCGGGGGGGGGGGGGGGGGGTGTCGTCTGCCAATGAGCAGGAAGGGAGGGGCGGGCTGGCTCTCTCTCTCTCTCTCTCTCTCTCTCTCTCTCTCTCTCTCTCTCTCTCTCTCTCTCTCTCTCTCTCTCTCTCTCTCTCTCTCTCTCTGTCTCTCTCATATGAGCATCTGTCTGTCTGCCCCGAGGTATTATGATGTTGTTTTGTCTGGCTTTTTAACAACACGGGGGAGGGGACAATATCTAGTCCCCTCCCCCCATGTAAACCCCCTGGTAAATAATTACCTTTATTGTTGTAGATTACATGTCCGAGATCGAGGTGAACGGATTATGTTTTGCTCGCCATGGCCAAGTGGACGGGCAGTGAGGGAGGGTGTGTGTGTGTGTGTGTGTGTGTGTGTGTGTGTGTGTGTGTGTGTGTGAGGCCTGGGTTGAGCCCATACTGTTGTGGTCGTCCATGGTCGAGTAATAGAAATGCTGAAAAGAGACGAAGGAAAACGTCATGGAGAGCAGACCTGGTGGAGGCCAGGCCTTAGGCGACGGAAGATAAAGAAGAGAGAGAGAGAGAGAGAGAGAGAGAGAGAGAGAGAGAGAGAGAGAGAGAGAGAGAGAGAGAGAGACTTATTATATAGTGTGAGAGTTTTCAAGGGTTTGGAAACCTGGCCTCTTGAAGGAGAGGGACAGAATAGATAGATGAATATATAGATCGATCGATTGATAGATACATATATACATAGAATTCGACTCAAGTCATTTCTGTAGCACCAGCCTTCCCTCTGGCCTACGCCAGCACCACAACGTCCAGTGCCACCCCGTCGCCAGCCACCATGGACGCCTCGCTCCTGCAGGAGGCGTGAGCGAACTGTGGGGGAGGGTGGGAGGGGGAAGGTGTTGTTGGAGAGGCAGAGGAGGAATGAACAGACACGAGGGAGACCCCCCGAGTCTGGGGGCGCTCTGAGGGGGGAATCAGAGGGATGGGGGTGGGGTTGCCTCATTTTCCACAAGGATACTTCTGTTACCGACACACTGGGGGCGCTGTTTGCTCACTTTTAGCGGGGCGATGTTGCCGCTTTGTCTCGGACAAGCCTTATTTTCTCTCACGCGCGGGTTTTGTCTCGGCCGGGGTCCTCCAGAGGTCCCCAAGATCTGGGTCCTCTTGCCGCACTACAGTGTTGTCGCATTGTCGTTCTCGCGACGTTCCCGTCGCTCGTTGACGAAGTGTTTTGATTCCCTTCTTACTCGGTGGCGCTCCCGAGCTCATGTTGGAGGTGCAGGAGAGAGCATTCATGCCTTCGAGGCATAATAATCCCTCCTTATTTGAGGCCGTTAAAGGGATGTTTATGGTTGATTCCTTGAAGCTGATTGGTATGATCGCATGACACACACACACACACACACACACACACACACACACACACACACACACACACACTCACCACGCACCTAAGGAGGTGGTGGCTTGCGGTCGGTAACTGCTCTCTCTCTCTCTCTCTCTCTCTCTCTCTCTCTCTCTCTCTCTCTCTCTCTCTCTCTCTCTCTCTCTCTCTCTCTCTCTCTCACCCTGCTGCCAGGAATGAAGGATGTCGGGCCCCTGGACCGGGTCCTCCCTGCCAGGGTATTACACACTGCACTCGTCCTCCACGGAAAACCTTCGCAAACACGGGTCGCTGAGGGTGTCTGCTCTCGGCCCCAGAAGGGTATGATGGGTTCGTCTGCAGATGTGTTGTTTTTAAAGACGGTCAAAGGATAGGGAGCGGTGGTGCCTCGTTCTAAGGCTGGAGGGGGTTGATTACGTCTCCCAGAACGTTCATTTCTGCTTCAGGGCGTCGAGGAAGGTCTTGATGGGGTGGTGGAAGAACCCAAGGGACATTTAGTTGTCATGTAGCAACAGATCTGGTTATCAGTTCTCCACATCTGTGCACCGAATCCCTTGTAAGGCATTCAGGGTATTTCCGTTGCGAATTACGGGTCGAGTCCCTCACCTCTTGCTGTTGTCGTCCTGTTCTTGGATCCCTGCTGGGTTGGCCTCACTCCTGAGTAGACCTGATACTGAATTTTCATTCCTCCAACAGAGGCAGACGAGCAGGTGGGAGCGTGATTAGTGTTAGGATAACAAGGGACGGTGTGTGTGTGTGTGTGTGTGTGTGTGTGTGTGTGTGTGTGTGTGTGTGTGTGCACGACTTCACTCGCTATCAAGAGCTCTCTAAAGTACCGACTGTTGACCATTTGCCAGATATCAAAAGCCATGTTGGCGGTAAAACTTTGGCTGAACGAGAGTGAGAAAGAGAGCGAGTACGAGAGGGCGAGAAAGAGAAAGAGACGAGCAGTGTGGGGGGGGGAATTGTGAGTTGAGTGTGAGGGAGAGGGAGGGAGTGAGGGAGAACTATGAGATCTTGTGGTGTTCACGTCAACAGAGGAAGGTCGGACGAAGGCATCAAAGGTATATAGGAAGCCCCCACTCACGGTACATCATGCACGTTTTGAAGATTATCACCTCGCTCAACTCAGGGCTCTCTGTAGGGCCTCTGAGGCAGACTTGTCGCTGGTTATTACTTGATGATTTACCCTCCGCTAACGACCTGTCGGAGGAACAAGGGGCCAGGCACCACGACCCACCCCACCACCCACCCGCTCCTGCTTGCTACACACACACACTAACACGGCCCTGCCACAGTCCTCGTGAATGGCGGGTTGTGTGCGAGGGGTTAAGGGGTGTGGGGAGAACAGGGGTGGAACGCTGGGGGAGTTGGAGGAGCACAAGCAGAGGGACATGGAGGATATTATTCCTGACGGTTTGCAACCCGTCCCTCTGCCTCGCATTAAGATATCTTGGACCTCGAAATCTGCCACCCACAACACCTGCGGTGACTGAAATCTGCGACCCACAACACCTGTGGTGCCTGAAATGTGCGACCCACAACACCTGCGATGCCTGCTGTAGCCACGGACGCCTGAGGGACGACTCGTCATCGCCTCCTCTCCCAGCTGCAGCCTCACACCTCCATCATGAAGGAACCTGCTTCACCCATGTTCTCTTGTAGGGCATGAGGAGCCTCCTGCTGGAGATGTGTGGTACCTGCAACCATCACGACTCTTAACTTAGTGTGTTAGGTTATCAGGCCACACGTAGTAGCCCTTGAAACCCAGGAACCTCCGTTATCATAGAGGCGTCTCCAACGAAGATCCGACGGTGCTCGTATCATGGTTGAGTCTGAGGGCCTGCCCCGTCCTCCCCATAGAGGCGTCTCCAACGAAGATCTGACGGTGCTCGTATCATGGTCGAGTCTGAGGGCCCTCTCCGTCCTCCCCATAGAGGCGTCTCCAACGAAGATCTGACGGTGCTCGTATCATGGTCGAGTCTGAGGGCCCTCTCCGTCCTCCCCATAGAGGCGTCTCCAACGAAGATCCGACCTGTGCTCGTATCATGGTTGAGTCTGAGGGCCCGCTCCGTCCTCCCCTCCCCCTCTCTAGTATAAAAGACGCCACATCTCTGCAGTGTGACCCTAACCTTACTTGGGGTCAACCATCACCCGCCGAGGGACTGGAGCGGTTCCAGGAGGTATGATTCTCCCCCCCCCCCCCCCCCCCACCTCTCCCGAAGGCTGTTTGCGAGGGTAGATAATTTCCTCTGTCTGTGATCGAGTCAGCTGGAGCCGTCCAGATATATGTATATATGTATTTACGCCGAGAATTGGATATCGAATTTACCGTTGCATCATCGACAGTTGACTCAGGCGTTGAGTACGAAGTGTTTTAGGGTAAATAGGTCGCGCGCTGGGACATCCAGGGTTCGAGGCAACAGCGTACACTGCTCCATGGGGAGTGAGGTACGGGATCACACACACGTAGAGAGGTGGACGGTTTTGCGTGTTAACGAGTTGTTGGAGATTAATCAGCCCCCGTGAGGACGACGGGACGAGCCTTGAAGGCGACAGGGCAGCCCTTGATCAGCCCCCGTGAGGACGACGGGACGAGCCTTGAAGGCGACAGGGCAGCCCTTGATCAGCCCCCGTGAGGACGACGGGACGAGCCTTGAAAGCGACAGGGCAGCCCTTGATCAGCCCCCGTGAGGACGACGGGACGAGCCTTGAAGGCGACAGGGCAGCCCTTGATCAGCCCCCGTGAGGACGACGGGACGAGCCTTGAAGGCGACAGGGCAGCCCTTGATCAGCCCCCGTGAGGACGACGGAACGAGCCTTGAAGGCGACAGGGCAGCCCTTGATCAGCCCCCGTGAGGACGACGGGACGAGCCTTGAAGGCGACAGGGCAGCCCTTGAACACGGTGGGACAGACGACCCGCTTGAACTTGAGGAACGACGTTTGAGCACGGTGGAACGACCCTTGCGAACCACGGTGTTACGACCCCTTGAACTTTGACGGGACGACCTTTGAGCACAGCAGGATTACCTTCGGGTATTATGGCCTGTTCTTTGATCTGAGGGTCAGTTTCTACACTGGGAAAGATAACACGAGGGGAGGAAGGTACACTCCTATTAATCATAGTTTACCTTCTTGTGCGGTCAACCCTCCCTGGTAGACTAAAAAGCGACTAGTCTGGGTTTACTTAATGTTTTTTTTTTTTCCATTCTCTCTCTATCTCTCTCGTTCAGCTTTGAAGGCACTTACAAAGCGTCTCTCTCTCTCTCTCTCTCTCTCTCTCTCTCTCTCTCTCTCTCAGTTCATACAAGGGAGGGACTGAGCCAGAGTCTGCAGACTTGGGCGCCCCAACGTTGGATGAGTCAGTTGTGGCCACTCATAGTTGGGGTCGACTTTGGGGGTTTCCTCCCACTGGATGGGAAACCCGGGGATTTCAAGCTCGAACCAGCGACCTCATAGGATCTGAGGTGGGTGCTGGAACCGCTCAACCACCGCACAGACCCCTTCATAGAATTGTTTGTGTGATTTGGAAGACGTGTGTAAAGAGATGGGAAGCGCGTGACGCCAAACGAGACGTGTGTGTTAAAGGGTAGGTAGGTGTGAGAGAGAGAGAGAGAGAGAGAGAGAGAGAGAGAGAGAGAGAGAGAGAGAGAGAGAGAGAGAGAAGGAGGTGTGGCAGCCACAAAGGCGTAAGCCAGAAATGCTCCCGTCCGCCACTCAAGTGTCTGGCTATGCATCTGCAATGACCCAAGACTTGAGGGAGGACATGGTATACTGGGCTATGAGAATACGGTTCGTCTCCTCCTATGACACAGGATGAGCCTTGCGGTGTCGCGATGTGTGGACAGACTCTCCAGACCAGAAAAAAAATGATTGTGTTTTTACAAAGATTTTTTTTTTTCTTTTTGATTACTGGAATGACTCCATGGCTGTGTTCCCATCACTGGTTCCTCTGTGTGAGAATGTGGATGTTTGGGTTAGGCGAAGCTTCATAGGGTGGTTGTGTCTGCAGCGCGGGTGTCGTATAGTCTATTAGTCCCCTTGAGTGCGATGGTACGACCCTTGAGTGCGATGGTGCGACCCTAGGAGTTCGGTGGTACGAGCCTTGAGTGCGATGGTACGACCCTTGAGTGCGATGGTACGACCCTAGGAGTTCGGTGGTACGAGCCTTGAGTGCGATGGTACGACCCTTGAGTGCGATGGTGCGAATCTTGAGCTAGACGATACGACCCCTGATGAGTGCGATGATGCAACCTTTGAGTGCGACGGTACGACCCTTGGAGTGCGGTGGTAAGAGCCTTGAGTGCGACGGTACGACCATTGAGTGCGACTGAACCTCTCTCTCTCTCTCTCTCTCTCTCTCTCTCTCTCTCTCTCTCTCTCTCTCTCTCTCTCTCTCTCTCTCTCTCTCTCTCTCTCCAAACATTAACTAGCCGATCAATTATTGTCAAGTGAATCATAATCTACAGTTCAACCTCTGTGCACATGATGTCGCCATGATATGACGTACAGTGCAAGTATACGCTATACATGGATCTGAAACACGGGTTGAATATTTGTAGCCTACACCACTTATGTGTATCTATCCGTAACCATTGGCCCTATTTCTACTCCCATTAGCCGGATCAAGGAATTGGAGAACCAATTTACAATCTGAAATCCCGACCCCGTGCGTCCATGTTCGTTCAAGCGAGACGTCTCGAAGATATGATTACGTGGGCCAAATGACCAAGGTCAGTTTTGGGTAAAAATCACGTGGAAGTTTGTAAATAGATTTACAGTTGTTTTTTTTTCTAAGACAGTTGATGATGATGATATATATATGACTATTCAAGCCTGGAGAGTATCGGTACGACATCTGAGCTTAACACTACGACAGGCGTACGACCATACGATGTTTGAGCATAATTAAGGGTCTGATGACTCCATCGTACCAAATGGTCGTACGGTCGTGATCAGGAGTATAATCATCGTACCGAAGGGTTCGCACCTTCATGCTCAAACATGGTATAGTCACGTACAAGGGATTAGAGGGTAATGGTAACGAGTCGAGGTGACGTTGGCATGTATTACTTTGCTGGCTAGGCTGTGCGCTAGCAGAGGTGAACGCCAGAAAGTATTTCTTATTTTTCATTGACATCAAGCGGGGAGACTAAACCAAATGGACTTGTTACGGGATGTTGATGTGCTACACACATCTCCTGAAGCAGTAATGGTCCTGTTATCTCCCCAGAACGATGGTTTGGTCATTAGCAGCCTCGACTGAGTGGAGGAAGGAAAGTCTTTCTTATAACAAATACTTCTTTTGAGGTCGTGTATTTGAATGCGTTGTATTTAGTTTAGTTTTATGATCTGGTTGTGGTTATCGCTATCATTTAGAAATTTGTTACTTTTTCGTTTACCATTTGTATATATATATATACTCCAGTCTAAACCAGGTACCCATTTGTCGACTAGCTCCCAAACGAAAGAATGAGCGCCTGGGTTGGCTGTGGGCCGACTGGGGCGCCCTGTATTCGAACTAGTGCGTGCACGGACGACGACCCGTCAGTTGCGTGTGATGTATTTCCAGTTTCCCACTCACACTTCTTGAGTGTTTTCCCACATAAACAATCCAGGGGAGACGCTGCTGCCCCATGTTAAAATAACTTGGAAATGTTCAAGAACCCTTGGAAGTTTCCACTTAGAATTCCTCCAGCGGAGAAGCCATTTTTCTCTCGGCTGTATATCATGAAATATACAGGGATTACAATTCCAACCTCGGAAGTGTTTGTTGGATTTCCTGTTGTTTACGTGTCATGTTTATATGTATGGCAGCAGGGTGAGGCCTGTAGTCTTCTCCTGCAGGTGCAGGAAGACGTGGCAGTGCCCGACAGTATCTAAAATATATATGATATGCCCTTTTACAATATTCAAGTGTTTTGATATACATATACGGCAACAGCAGGTTGATTAAGATGCTAAATATGTCTTGTCCACAGTTATCTGTCGTTTGGGAGACGCCAACCATTTGGGAACTGTGTCGAGTTCTCGCTTATTTGAATTGTGTGTGTGGAGGATGCGCAGAAGTCTTGCGCATGTGTTGCACTTGGAGAAGATAACGTTCGACTTAATTCTTTATGAGGAATGTTTTCGGGGCTGCGTAGTTCTCGTAACGTTATTATGGCTGCAGTCCGCTTGGGTGCGCTTCGGGTACACGTGTGTTGGCGAGAGTGATAGAAAAAAAAAAAGAAAGAAAAAAAAAGATTCGTGATGGGTACAGTGTGTGGGGGACCTTGGTGGCAGTGTTGCCATCGCGGAGTGATGGGTTCGCCAACAGTAGCTGCTAATGACCAATTACCAAGGAAAAAGTTATCTCTGAGCATATATATAAATATACAGTATATATATATATATATATATATATATATATATATATATATATATATATATATATATATATATAGTGTGTGTGTGTGTGTGTGTGTGTGTGTGTTTTAAATGATGTCTCCGCAGACATTCAATTCAGCTTCATACAAGGATTTGGTGATATTATGATCCTGTAAGACTGATGTTATTCCAAAGTGCAGGCGCTATTATGACGACAAAGTAGAGGTGTTGATACGCGACCATGTGTTGCGTTCCGTCGCAAAAAAAAGGAAAAAAAAGTGTGGGAGATTTCGTTGTCAATAGGAGGCAGAGGAGGCTCACCTCAGCATTTTTGTCTCGGATCAGCTGGAGACTGGCCCTTACCGCCTCCTCCTCCTCCCCCCCTCTCTACCCCATGTTTTTGACTAGGCTAGGTTGGGTTTGTATCTTGACGTAATCTAAACTTAACCCAACCCAACCCACCAACCTAACCTAACCTAACCTAACCTAACCTAACCTAACCTAGCCTAAACTAAACTAACCTAACCGTAATTTAAGCCAACCTAACCTTACCTAGCTTAAGCTAACCTAACCTAGTTTAAGCTAAATTAACCCAACTTATTCTAACCAAGCTTAAGCTAACCTAACCTAGTGTAACCTAACGTAACTTGATGTAACGCAACCTAACTTAGCTAAGCTAGACGAGCGTTGTGGAAGTCCGGCAAATCTTCAATGTTGTGCCCTTTGTCTCCGTGGTTGATGTCGTAAGGAAAGAGCGTGGCGGTGGCACAGAGCCGTGATAAAACACTGAGTAACCGGACTCTTCAAATTTAAGTCGTTGCGTAGACGTGATTCAGTGAAATCGTTGATAAATAGCAGATGACGTACTTAATTTGCATATGTGGTTGAGTGGGTTTGTTGGTGAAGAAGACGTCTTGTACCTTGTATGTTGGGAGTCTGCGAGACTTGGTGGACTTGAGAGTGGGTCAGCTTGCACCGTTAGTGAAGAAAGATGCGGTCACGAATATCTCATTGTTTACACGAATGTGTGTGTGTGTGTGATTGTTTACACGAATGTGTGTGTATGTGTGTTTGTGTGTGTGTGTGTAGGGGTGGGTGATGAGTCTGCTGGCTTTGTTTGGTGGCTTATGGCACGGGCTTGTTCTGTTGGTGGGGTGAGGGGAGTACACTTACACTTGTCACCATTTACGTTCGTGAGGACATGGGTTCGAGTTTGTTGTGGTGGTGGTTCGGTACACATTGTTCTATGGCTATTATGTAGCCTCAAGGACCTCCTCTTTTTTTCTTTTGACGAGTTGTACTCTGACGATGCAACAGTTCATTTTGTTTCCTTGGCCCGTCTCTAGGGAGGATCTCGAACGTGTAGTAAACACCACGGGATCCATCTGGAGCTCTGGCTGGCTCTCGTTGGACGGAGCCATATGGTACGTTCTGGAAGCGATGGGTTACTCCTAAACTTGGTGGTACCCAGGTACCACTTCACAACCATCACTTTCAGGGCTAAGCTCTGTTCTTAGATGTTTTTCAAATCAATTTTGTTCAGGACGGAAGCAAGTTTCAGTCGAAGCCATGGCGATTTAGAGAATAGAATAACTGAGTTTATTTTTCATTCATTTTCACCTTTTGTTTTTATATAGTGACCGACATGGCTCGGCCCAAAACACTCACTAGTTGAAGCCATATCTCTCGAGTGAAAGAAAAAAAAGTTAAAGACAAAAAATTAGGATTAATCTGGGCTCCGCAAGTGCTCGCAGACCTGACCCTCGAAGGAAGGAAGGTGATGTGAACAGAAGACTTTTTAAAAAGCAGGAACAAAACCTCAGTTTAGCTGTTCGAGGGAAGGAGGAGGAGGAGGAGGTATCATTACAGCCAATCTTCAAGTGGTTACTACATTTACACACAAACTATGGGATGCTACAGCAGCAGACAGATGTTTTCCATATGAAAAAAAAAAATGTAACAAAAAGGTTTAGTTACAAGTCTTCAGATGTGTTCAGATTGGACTCCTGAAGGAGACGGAGAAGACACCAGGTCATAAAACGTAGGAGGACCTCGCTAACGCCCTCCTGCAGAAGTTTAACAGCCAACTGCCCCAGGACCTGATGATTCTCGTGACGCTGTTGTCTCTCCAGTGGAAACGCCTTAACGATCCATCACGTCCACAGTGGCAGTGGCCCGAGTTGGGCCCGGAACTTGTATATACGCCGTATTGGGCCCCCCCGTGTAATTACTGCCACACTGTGAAGAACGGCCAGCCACTGCAAACTCCTCTCTTTCTTTTTTATTTTTTTTTTCCGAGTGAGGTTGGAAATACTGCGGGGGCTGTGGAGCCGACTGGTTCACTCGGGGAGAATAGTCTGTCGCAGGCGTAATGGATGGCTGAGGAACTCTCTCTCTCTCTCTCTCTCTCTCTCTCTCTCTCTCTCTCTCTCTCTCTCTCTCTCTCTATCTATCTATCTATCTATCTATCTATCTACCTTTTAGTTTATCTATCTATATCTGTCTATCTACCTATCTCTTGTATGATTGTATGAACACAGTCGACCTGTCATGTTTACCATCCTCACTGTTGCTTACCCCTTCCCTCCTCCACTCAACCGGCGCAACCATCTTCCACCCCACCACCACCCGCACTACCATTCCCTCCTCTTCAGCAACCACCACCGCCATCACCCCCTTCCTCTCACCGCCCCGTCCACGCTCCCATCCCAATCTCCCTCTGGTGTTCAGGATCATAACTTTCTCATAAACTGGACAGGATGGGTGCCCTCGGGTGCTGGCTGTAGGTATGTGGAGGTCCGTGACGGCATTTCTGATTGGCTGTAGGTCGGGCCTGCTCAGCCAACCTAAGTTGCCCATCCCCCTTCAGCTACCTGGGTTTGTGCCTCCGCTCCACATTGACCAGTCCCCTTGAGCATCTGCTGGTGCACGTACAGTCGTCCACTGTCACAAGCGACAAGAACATCTGGGTATGACTGGACGTCACGTAGAAAATATAGACTCAAGTTATGTTCCTTATGACGAGAAGAAAAAAATGCTCTCGATGTTGCCCTGATACCCGATCGGAACCTTTTCATCACTGGAAGGAGAATCACATTCCTTCATCCCACCACTGAAACGGCTGTAAGGTTTTACGCTCGACTGGAACAGCTTTTGGCTAGCAACAAAACGCTACTTACCCCCAACCTCCCGCCCTTTTTTTTCCCCTCCTCCTCCTCCTCCTGGGTGATTAGCGAGTGTGAGATCAGTTTCACCCAGGCTCACTCTGCAGAGTCGCCCTGGGCCCCCTCAAACCATACCACAGTCGTTTTGGTTCATAGTGTAAGAACGTACATTCTGCTCGTTAACAGGTAGGCATTTCTGTGCACAGAACCCGTCGAAGTACATCCTAAGAAAACCATATATCGTGATCTATATTACACACACACACACACACACGCACACACACGCACACACACCATATGAATGGTATGTTAATATATTTCACCATACCCGGTGAAGGCCATCGCCGCACATGAGACGCATATCATCCGCCTGGCCTTCAGTTATACTTCTGTTATACACGATTATTGCACCTGTAACGATCATTGCACCAGTCACGATCATTGCACTAACGATCGTTGCACCAGTAACGATCATCTCACAGTAATTGTGGTTTGGTTTATACCGGTCCACGTCCAGGCGCTGGGCAGACTCGAGTGCCTGTACAGAGATGAATGGATGATGTTATGCCAGCTACAAAGGTGGGTTGAAAGATCCCCAGGTGTTCAGTTCCATGGATGCAACCACGGGACAGGGGATGCTGGGGATGGTGTCAGATGGGGAGTATCAGGAAGGAGATGGTGTTGGAAATAAGGGATGCTGGGGATGGTGTCAGATGGGGAGTATCAGGACGGAGATGGTGTTGGGAATGAGGGATGCTGGGGATGGTGTCAGATGGAGAGTATCAGGACGGAGATGGTGTTGGGAATGAGGGATGCTGGGGATGGTGTCAGATGGGGAGTATCAGGAAGGAGAGGGTGTTGGCCAGACACCACGTCGAGATCTGTGTCGGGAGTCATGTCATAAACCCCGTCGAGCACGACGGTACGATCCTTGAGCAACGACGGTACGACATTTGACCACCACGACGGTACGGTCTTAGAACGAGGCGGTACGTAACTTAGGTGTGATGGCGCGGCTTTTTGGAACCTCAATCGTCACCGTCCCTCTGATGTTCAAAAATCGTACCGTTCGGCTGAAGGATCAGTACCGTCGTGCTTAAAAGGATTGTACCGTCTTGCTCAACGGTATTAGGTCGTGTTGAACCTTCTCGTTCAACGGTATGACGTCGTGTTCTGTGATTGCACAATACTTTCTGAAAGGTGGGGGGGTCAGTCAGTGTCTGGCAGCCTGCCTGTTACCCCAGATCACACTCCCTCCTATGTTGGCAGTATGGGTCCAGCTGAAATCTCACCGGCCATCATTTCCATGGGGGGGAGGTAAGAATTTTACAGAGCGGCTGGAAGCAACTGCAATGTATTTCATCCTCGGGAACGTAATGTCAGCAATTTACAGGGTTGTTTTGTGCGGGCGTGGGAGTAAAGTCCCGAGCATCTGTGGCGTGTGGGGCACTTCTTAGCCTGACATACACTGGGCGAGGGAAAAAGCAATCTGCTTTCTATCCCCGTTGGACGTATGTACGTTGGCGTGGCAAATGCAGAGGGGGAGCGGGTTCGACAGGGTGTGGCATGGCATGGTGATGAGCAAGGGATGTTAAATGCCACAGGTACGAACTCTGGATATGGGGAACCTGTGTGATAATAAGCATTTAAATGGTTTAGGGACGCGAGTGAGTTTCCCCTCATAGTGTTGTGAATGTTGTAGGGAGTTGTGAACTACAAATGATGGCCATGGAGAGGAGGGGCTATATTGATCCTCATGGTAGTGGAGCGATGTGGAACATTCTCGTTGTGGAGGGATGTGGGACGTATTTGTTGTGAGGGGATGTGGAACACGCTTGCTGTGGAGGGATGTGGAAGTTGCTTGTTGTGGAGGGATGTCGGAGGGAAGGACTGTTACCAGCAAAGTGGAGAAAGCTTTGGAGAGAGAGAGAGAGAGAGAGAGAGAGAGAGAGAGAGAGAGAGAGTACCTGCCCAGCTCTCTGTATGTAAGACGGAGTTTTTGCTGGGCCGTTGCGACGTAGGGAAAGTGCTTCGCTATCTTCTACGAGACCTTGCCACGAGGCAGGGCTAGCGCGCGTAGCGCTCACCGCATGAGTAATTGGTTGTTGCTTGATGATGTTGGAGAGAGAGAGAGAGAGAGAGAGAGAGAGAGAGAGAGAGAGAGAGAGAGAGAGAGAGAGAGAGAGAGAGAGAGTGGCGTGTACATGCACGACATTCCCCAATATACTTCCAGAACACGACACATCCTTACTTATCCCTCCACCCTCTTCCCTCTCCTTCCTCCTCCTCCTCCTCCTCCTCCTCCTCCTCACCTTTTCCATTCGTGTGGCAACAGCTGAATCATTGTATGAATCCTTGAACTCACACGCATCCCATATTTGACCTCTTTATATTCACGACAGTAACGACCCTTGGGGTAGGGTGGGCAGTCGGTGGTCTTTGACCCGCTCCATGAAGGACTAGGTCAAAGTTCAGGACAACACATACCTAAAGGGTCGTACCGTCGTGTTGAATGGGTCGTATCGTCGTGCTCATGGGTCGTACCTTCGTGCTCGATGGTCGTGTCGTCGTGCTCAAGGATCGTATCGTCGTGCTCAAGGATCGTACCGTCGTGCTCAAGGATCGTACCGTCGTACTCAAGGATCGTATCGTCGTGCTCAAGGGTCGCACCGTCGTGCTCAAGGGTCGTATCGTCGTGCTCAAAGGTCGTACCGTCGTGCTTAAGGGTCGTACCGTCGTGCTCAAAGGTCGTACCGTCGTGCTCAAGGGTCTTGTCTTGTTCAGGAGCGCCAGATGAACCAGATGACTGTAGTATAGGATCGGGGACATTGCTCCCAGCAGAAGTAGTGTGGACACTGGATGTGAAGGCCATCAGAACGAAATTATCTTTAAGCATGAAGATCTACTGACAGCTTTAAAAAGATAATCTGTGCTCCATTGATAGCCTTGAATAATAATCTGTGCTCCTTTGACAGCTTTAAGATTATAATCTGTGCTCCATTGACAGCTTTTAAGATAATTTGTGCTTCATTGACAGCTTTTCAGATTATAATCTGTGCTCCTTTGACAGCTTTTAAGATAATTTGTGCTTCATTGACAGCTTTAAAAGATAATCTGAGCTGCATTGACAGCTTTAAGATAATCTATTCTCCATTAACAGCTTTAAAAGATAACATGTGCTGCATTAAAAGGTTTAAAAGATAATCTGTGCTCCATTGACAGCTTTAAAAGATAGTCTGAGCTGCATTGACAGCTTTAAAGATAATCTGTGCTGCACTGACAGCTTTAAAGATAATCAGTGCTGCATTGACAGCTTTAAGATAATCTGAGCTGCACTGACAGCTTTGAAATAATTGTTTTCCACTAACAGCTTTAAAAGATAATATGTGTTGCATTAAAAGCTTTAAAAGATAATTTGTGTTCCATTGACAGCTTTAAAGGATAATCTATGCTCCACTGACAGCTTTAAAAGATAATCTGTGCTCACATGTGCTCCATTGATAGCTTTAAGATAATCTGTGGTCCATGACAGCTTTAAAAGATAATCTGTGCTCACATGTGCTCCATTGATAGCTTTAAGATAATCTGTGGTCCATGACAGCTTTAAAAGATAATCTGTGCTCCATTGACAGCTTTAAAAGATATTCTGTGCCCCATTAACAGCTTTAAGATAACATGTGCTCCATTGATAGCTTTAAGATAATCTGTGCTCCATTGACAGCTTTAAAAGATAATCTGTGCTCCATTGACAAACTTAAAGATAAGCTGTTTAAGGCAGATCCAGTAATTCATGTCTGTACGAGCAAGACGATAAGTTAAATAGATGCCACATTATCTGACCTGGTCCCGAGAGGTGAAAGAGCTCCTTCTTGTATGAAATTAAATCCGAGTTACATTTTGGATTTTGCTGTCGCTGTGGCTATTCCTTAAAGCGAGTGGTTGAGTTTACTTGATTTACTTCGTTTATGATCCTCTTGGCTCAAGCAGAGGTGTGATATCGTATTTCAGTGATGTTTTGTACTTACTGAATATTTGTGCCGTAACCATTCCATGTGTGTGTGTGTGTGTGTGTGTCTCCCATGCGGGTGACTGCTGCAAAGTTGAACCAGGGCCGCCACCTCCACGCTCTGCCGCGCCAGGCCCGGGGTGGGCGTGGTCACCGTTACGATAAATTACATTCAGTAACTGTGATACGCTTTACTTAAAACCTTACAGTCACGCTGCGTGTTTAGCCTCACGAGTGCTAGCTTACGGTGTAGTCTGCTTCTGAGGAGCACAAAGCAGGGTTTAGATATCCGTCTTATGCTCATTTGTTTTACGGACTGGTACTAAAATAATTGGATATTACGCCACCGCTACAAATAGCGGTATCAGACTTCATTATGCTTGTGGTTGATTTTTACATTTTCATCGGGAAATTAACAAGTTAATTGATATTTCATATTAATGATATGGAAAATAAGAATCTGATGTATATATATATATATATTTTTTTTTTTCAGTCGGGTTAGGTGGTGGTAAAATGGTAACTGGTAACCCCCTGTGCGCGGGGAGTTGAATGCGCCGCGACTGGTGCGCCCTCTTCAGTCGAGCAGTGGCTGCCGTTGTGTGAGGTCGTGTTCCTCGCGCTGCTCAACGTCGGTGAATATAAAATTTTTCTCGTCCAGTACTGAGGATGACGGTATAAGATCTAGGAAAAGTTCGATTGGAAAGCCCTTTTTTTTGTGTTCGGTCGCTAGTTCACGAGGAGTGGAATAATTGGCTGTGTTGTATCAAAAAGTTTTGTTGTGGCCACCAGAGTTTCACAGGTGATACCGCTTTACCTGACGAGTTGTGTGGGAGTTGTTATTTACCTCGCGTGACACAATCCTCGAGTGATAAAAAAAAAAGGAGTTATCGCACAAATCTTTGACTTCTGCTGGTGCAAGCACAACGCTCCGCACGTTCTCCACATCCCCAAGGTAAGTTGGAACACACACAAGTCTCATTCAGCAACTTTTGAACTTGAATGATGGCGGGAATTAAGTTTTCTAACCTGTGGCGTTGCGTACCTGTGGTATAGACCGCTTTAAATGAATTCTCTCCATTATAGGACGTTTATGCAGTTTCCATAATGTTTAGTTTCCTCTGCTTCTTACCCGCTGGCTTTTAGTCACATGCGGCGACTCGTTGAGTCCTGTTGTATGTCTTCCTTGACCAATTTGAACAAGTCGATAAGCGAGTCACCTGGCCAGCCAGCCAGCCAGGTCCAGCTCGCCAAGAGTTAACGCGAAGGACAACAACAGTGAACCTCATTTATTCCAGTCCACGCTTGCTGGTGTGAGGCACAGCCAAGTAAGGGGGCTAGGTGTTTGGCCAGACTTCTTCCACATTATTATGATACATTGCGAGGTTTTTTTTTTTAAAGCGGCGGAAATGATTATAATGTGTCAAATGTTAATAAACACATGCAGAGACCATTTGAAATTTCAACATCCTGTTCCTAGAAGAGTTAGAGCTGTTATAAGAGCAATCTTCATGTTTTGGAGAATAATATGAACATTTTCTATGCATAGTTCTGTTGTTCGTAGAGATGGTAAACCGAGCGAAGGGTGTTGATAGGTTTACAATTAGTTTCGGGTTTATTCGTAATGATGCATCATGGAAATTCCAAGTATAAGATGAGAGCATGAGAGTATATCGTATTATGATTGCCTCGTTTACCTTGACTTTTTTTCTCCCACCAGTCTGAAGGTCCGAGCACACCTAGATGTAAAAACGAAATAGTTGCACCTCTTACAAGGTGATAGTCTGGCCGTGGTAGGGAATTTCAGCATCTGCTGCAGCAGTTAGATGTCCAGCAAGATGGGTCGAATCTCCGACTTACGAAAATTCCTCAATTATGTTTGACCCACCACATCTGTTCACTAGTTAATTATTAAAGTTCATTATTTTTGTAATTGAGGATCACGTAATTAATAACTGGTTTGGTAGTATTTCGTGCAGTATAAGATGCATATTTGGTTTTCGTCGTTCATTTTAATGTGTCAAAACATGTTTCCAGTTAGCTACTGGCATTTACAGGGGAAAAAATTCTAATGGGATAGACATTGCGTTTTATAACGTCATTTACATATTCTTTATTTGCATTTCGAGGCCTTGTAAGTGTGTGTGTGTCCCGAATTTACTCCGAGCAGAAAAAGTTGACCGTGGTGTGCGAGATCAAGTTCATTGAAGTTGGATGGATAGGTTGAACAGCACCATTCATGATAATGTTTTTGAAAAGTGCATTAGGTAATTGATAATGTTTGTTATTACATTTCCAGAGATTGTACAATGCGGCATTCACATCAAGATGCGTCGTAACAAATGTATTTCTTTATACCTAATTTAGCAAGTAGCCGATTAGCTTTCTCGACCCATCGTAAATTTTTGAAGCAGGTCGAATTTAGCAAAGATTCGTCTAAGTGCGTATTCAGGACATTTTTTTTTTTTCTTTTAGGTAGGAGAGCAGGAGTGAAATCTTTTGATGTCGAAACAAATTGAACATCAGGATGTGTGAACCTGCAACACTCCACATCGAGAATGCTTTGAAAAACCCGAGAGCCTGAATTTAACGGTACGAGCCGAATCTGTCTCGAAATTGATTTAACGGGAGGGAACCAATGAAATTTAATCATGCATGGCGACAGATTTGTAACGTTCTGACAACTTGACCGGTTCAATTCCAACCCCAAAGTGGCTAGTAGGAACTTTGATAGCAGGCACAGTGTAGGAGTCTGATGTAATGCCTTCATTCACTTGAGAGTTTGGGTTTAGTTTCTAACATCTTGGAACAGTTTCACAGAATAGATCATAGTGTTGCTGCGTTGGGAATAGTTTCACAGAATAGATCAGTGTTGCTGTGTTGGGTTTAGTTTCATAGAATAGATCATAGTGTTCCTGCGTTGGGTATAGTTTCACAGAATAGATCATAGTATTGCTGCGTTGGAAGTTTCACAGAATAGACCATAATATTGCTGCGTTGGGAAGTTTCACAAAATAGATCATATTGTTGCTGCGTTGGGAATAGTTTCACAGAATAGATCATAGTGTTGCTGTGTTGGGTATAGTTTCACAGAATAGATCATAGTGTTGCTGCGTTAGAAGTTTCACAGAATAGATCATAGTGTTGCTGCGTTGGTATAGTTTCACAGAATAGACCATAGTGTTGCTGCATTGGGAATAATTTCACAGAATAGATCAAAGTGTTGCTGAATTGGGAATAGTTTCACAATAGATCATAGTGTTGCTGGGTTGGGAATAGTTTCACAGAATAGGTCAAAGTGTTGCTGGGTTGGGAATAGTTTCACAGAATAGGTCAGTGTTGCTGCATTGTGCTTATAACTTTTTTCTCATAATGGATGTCTTCGCTTATAGAATTATTGGCATTATAGATCATGGGAATCAGAGAAAGACTGAGAGATCCGATCACCAAACAGATGAAATTTATCACTATCATTTTGTTTGCGCATAGAAATCTTGTTTACGCCACGATTGGACTTTAACTTATGTGAGTATTGAGGAGAATGGCGTATGAGTTCTACGCCAGTGGGCCTCAACGTATCCTTGTATTACATAAGATCAATTCTCCCGGCATTTTGTTTATTTACCCGACCGTGTCTTCCCCTTTTTGCTTGTTTGACTGTAGTGAGTGCGTAGTGTGTCCTGTTGGGTAACACTGTTTGAGCCAGTCTTATTCCATGTACGCGGCGTTCCCAGTTATTTCTAACTTTACCAAGTAATATCCGGAATTGCTATGTTTCTGACTAGTTTCTGAACACTGCTGTTAAGATGAATTTGCTGTCAACTGGCTGTTTGCCTTGCACCAATTATCGTACCATGTATCTCCGTCTTGGTTGTGCAGAATGAGGCTTGCGTGACGAGAAAACCGATCTTGTAGACGTAATGTACGCGTGGAAATGATAATAGATGGCTTCTCTTCAGAATGTGCAGTGTAAATAATATGATGGACGAGAGTGAAGAGTGTCGAAAATTTGATGATGAAAAGTGTGGATGACTGGAAATTTGAATATGACGTGATGATATATACCTATGTGTGTGTCTGTTTATGTGGACTACACCTCAGAAAGACGAGTTTATTTTATCAATCTAGCAGTGTAGTGGTTTTTGAAAATGGGCTTTTGTAGTTTCCAACACGAACATTGAAGTTGATGAGTTTCGTGTTAGTGTATCGTGGGTACAGAATTTGATTACAGGCGAATCCCCCTCGTAAGCTTGCATTTGGTAAATTCTCTTTTCTCACCTTGCTGCAAACATCTCTTTATGACCATTATTGCTTGCCTCGTAGTAATTCGTTAACATTAGCTTTATAGTTATTGCTTCACATTAATTGGGAATTTAAGCAGCTTAAACCTGGTATGCGAAGTCGGTTTTCTGTTTACGAATTAGCTGGGGCCCGAGCAATTGTGCTCCTACCACCGGCCCTGAGGATTTACCATGATTGCTCCTATGTTCAGGACCGAGTTGTGGAGCCTGATTCATTTGGCATGGTTACGACACACCTGAAACGCCCACAGGTTCACCCACTGTCTGAGACTATTTTTGCCCGTTACTCGTCAGAGAATCTTCACATATTTTGTGCATTTCGTGGCTCAGTGTAACGAAAAGCCATTGTTAAGTGTATGTAGAACGTCCTGGTTTCTCGCAACGAAACGAAATCTGCCTCAGAGTTCAGTTTGAATTTTAAAAGAGTGTCTTTTGAATTGTTAGACGTTTATGCCTGATTGGTTATGTACGCTGGCAACGCCAAATGCTAATGGGCTGTCAAGGGCAAATTCAAAGCCACGAGACGAAGATAGATAAACCTGTTTCTCATTCGTGGAATCCACCATGTCCAGTGGTACTTTATGAAAGCAAAAACTGTGACCTCGAAATTCCAGCCTCTAAGCAGATGTTTGACGATAACTCATGGCTTGCCTTACGACGGTTTGGGTAGTTTTTCAACCCTCCGCTGGTCTGTCTTTCACTTTGCTTCTCTCCTCAGACAGTCTGTTGGAGGCTTAGTAGTCAAGCAAGTCATCCTCATCCTTGCTGGTCTGGTATACCTTGTCCAAGTGTTTCTAGGCCGTAATCATCACGTGCATAGGAAATGGGATAACTGTAGAGTGTGTGTAGTTAAGCATCGTTATCGTAATTATAACTCGGTATATGATAGGTTAAGTACTTAACGCGCACAGGCGTAGAAACTACAGCAGGTATGGTATAGTTTTACTGTAAAAACCCCCACCTCCCCCCAGTGGCAAGGCTGGGCTAGCCTGGCCATGACTTGCGCATCCCTGGCCACTTGTGATGTCGTTGCCTGACAACAGCCAACGGCCGGCTGGGGCGTGGCTTGGCCCCGCGGCTGCCCTGCCTCCAACACAGCCTGCGGTCCTCCCACGCCACGTTTCCATCAGCTGCTTGGTGATTTGAATGCGTCGATGTGAAATATTATTTTTTTTTTTTTTTTGCATTTTCGTTTATTCTCTTCGTGAATAGTATGTGCTTTTTCTTTGATAATGAACGTTATAAGCAATGGATTTCATGTTATGGCCATTGGAGAGCTCACACGTGAATAACTTTACCCCTATGTTAAGCAAATGGTTACATTTTATTCTTTTTAAAATGTTTAGTTGCTTTTCAGAGTGAACGTGTAGGTATGAACAAGGTGGTTTCCCAAGGGCATGATTTTTTTTTTTTAACTTTGAATGATGATTTAGTAATTGTTCTGGAATATTATCATTATTGTGGAATAGAAAGTAAAAATTTCGTGGTACAGTGAACGAAAGGTCACTTTATATGATAACTGTTTGTGAAGAGTTCATTTTTTAATTTAAAAAGATGATAATAGATATACGTTTTGCTCCTTGGGAGCTGATGGATGTTGAGTTCGGATTGTTAGGGTCTGAGGTGCTGCAGTATAGAACCCCCGGATATGTCTGTCTGAGCCAGGTTTACGATACAGTGTGTCGATTATTGTGTACGTTGCAAAGCTTCCCAGACGAACCACAACGAACGTAGGCAGTGCCTTCCACCTTCATACGGAGAAGGATTGACTTCGAGAGCAGGTTGTCGGTTAGGCAAGAAGAGGGTTCCCGTGCCTAGTGGGTAGGTGAGAACTGATGTAACAACAACATCCCTTTGCTCCAGAGGCCACCATGACCATCATGTAGCCGGAAGCTTGCCTTAACCACACAAGAGTTTCTGGAAATACTTGAGCATTACGTGACTAGCTCTCAGCATTTGTGGTCACTTTTTCCATTTTTTTTTCCGGTTGCTGTCTCTGTCTGTGGCTAACAAGTACAAAAGTGAGTCACAGTTACTCTGCACATTTAAGACCATGTGTGAGTTAGGTTCCTTGTATATGAGTTTTCGTGTTGGGCACCATGGCTTTATTTATGAATTGTTGAAGTTCTGATTTCTATTTAAGGGGTGGATTTCTATCATAATTCTTATGCGCATGCTTTAACAGCGAATTGATCTATGCCAAATAGGATAATAGTATAGTCAGCACAGTAACCTGTTTGTATTCATACTTGGAGGATTGGATCTTGATCACGTTTCAGTAATTGGGGATAATTACGTTGTTACTACGGTCAAGAACTGCAGCACAAGTGGAATAGATAGCCAATATATGATAAACTTGGCCATGTTTGCAGCCTTTTTAGAGGTAGAGCAGTCATTTCTCTGTCGCTTCCTAATCACTCAAATATGAAAGCCATCTCATCTTCTTGCCTGAGATGAACTAGGTTATGATGACGGCAGGATTCCCCCCCCCCCCCCCCACCGTCTCATGTTTTCACATCTCACACCAGCCAACAATGCCACCACCTCCACCCACGACCATCTCCTCTCCACCACCACTGCTTTTATCCGTGAGGCACCGTTACCGCACCTCACCATTCATCACTGCCTATGACGTGCACAGTGGAGAGATTGAGGTGGGATCTCGTCCCTACCCTTATGACAAGAGGAGCCCCTTTTTCCTGCGTCATAAATTGTGCTTCAAGTGTGCCTTTTCATTCCCCCCCTCTCTCTTTTTTTCCTTATAACATGAACCTCGTCCCTTTTCGTGTTCTCTGCTGCTCTGTGCTGGTCAAACAAGTACCACACACTCTTCCACTCAAGGCAGCATTTAACAACCCAGTACTGTGGTACACCCCACTAATTTTGACATTACTCAACGACCCAGCACTGTGTCACGCCCCACCACTCTAGTAAGCACTTAACAACCCAGTACTGTGCCACGCCCCACCACTAAATAGCACTTAACAACCCAGTACTGTGCCACGCCCCACCATTCTAGGCAGTAATTAACAACCCAGTGTTATGCTACAACACCACCATTCATCGTTGTCACTCACCTTCATCCATTATGTTTAAAGAGTACAGTCCAATGGAACTACATCCTGTAGCCTACTTGCGCCACTTCCCAGCAACTATTTTGCCACGCCTCGTGACCCATGTTTGCCACGCCCTACCATCCCCCATCACCCTTCAGCCTCGCGCCTTCACCGATCTTCTGTTCCACGTCCCGACACCAACCCGACTGTGCCACGTCCCGCCATCAACATTCTCTGTCACAACCCACCACCGCACGTTTGTGTTTTGCGCCCCACCGCCAATCTTTTAAGCTGCCTACCACCGCCACCCTTCTGTGCTACGCCGTACCACCATCACCATTCTGTGCCACGCCCCACCACCATCACCATCCTTCTGTTTTACGCTTTAGTACCACATCCCGTTGTGCCACGCCACGCCAACTACCACTCTTCAGTGCCACGCACCATCACCACCACCATACCCTATCACCACCCTTCATTGCCACGCCACACCACACCACGACCCTTCTCTGCCACGCCCTACCACCGCCTCTCTCTGACACTCACCACCACAGCAGAGACTTATACCAGAGCCACACCCCTCGCCACACGTCACTGCATCATACCATGTAGCAGTGCCCACAACGTAGCTGGCACAGTCACACCCCATCACTCATTATTGTAACAGTATACCTCAGTATGAGTGACTTCCTCATAGTTTTAATGGCATGATCATCCTTGATCTCCATCAGACCGAAAACTCAAAATTCGTACAGTACAAAAAAAGGTCTTTGTCTTTTAGATATTTTTTTTTTTATTTTGTTTGGCTTGTGGGTCTTAAGGGAACATTTCTCAAGAACGACAGTTACTTATTCTATTTTGTCTTCAGGTAAGAGGAGGGTATTGGGGCATCTCCTCACGTATGATGCCAGGTATTAAACTCATGTATATATAGGTATTGAGGACTTTAGGTGTTGAGTGCTCGCTTAATTCTACTTGATTAAAGGTATTCATTGTGTTTGCTCTCCTGATTAGTCGTGGCTCAACTTTTCGCTGCCCTCTGAATAACATATCCCCATATTATTATGCTGAAATTATATATATATACAGTTCATAATATGCAGAGTTTTGATGTCGACTGATAAGACTTTGGTAACTTTAATCTTTTCATTGATCATCTAAAGTTTTGTAGATTGAGCCGAATAATCTCGTTGATCATCTAAAGTTTCGTTAGATTGAGCTAGATAATCTCCTCGTTGATCATACATGTTTTGTAGATTGAGCTAGATAATCTCCTCGTTGATCATACATGTTTTGTAGGTTGAGCTAGATAATCTCCTCGTTGATCATACATGTTTCTTAGATTGAGCCAGGTAATCTCCTCGTTGATCATACAAGTTTCGTAGGTTGAACCGCATCATTCACGTTGATCATTCGTTACGTAGATTGAACTGTATAACTTCTCGTTGATCATCGAAGCTTCGTAGCGATCGAGCCGACTCATGGCTTTAGCATGGTTCATAACACGTACATAAGCAGGGTTTTGTTGTCGAGTTCCGGGTTGTGGCAAGTTGCGGTCAACCACGGTATATTTTTCTCGGGACTGTAACCACGTTACTCATTTCGTTAAGCTTCCTTCCCCCCCCCCCCCCCCACCCCCTGGCGGATTGGGAAATTAGTTCCCGTCATTAACTCCGATCAACTGTATTATAGGTTTTGTGATTAGCTCTTGATGACGTAACTTGTCTGAAGTGATTAGCCGGCGCCGGCGAAGATTCTGGTACCGAATCACCCATGCAGTCGAGGGTCCCAGGGTTCGAACGGGTTCGAAGGAATCACGTCTCATGAACATCAGTTGTTCTGAATTGATTATGCATATCTTTATGAAAGATTAACCTGCCCAAACCAGAGGTGGGAGGTTGGTGTATGGGTTGATATGGAAGGGGGCGTGGGGGGTTGGTGTATGGGTTGATATGGAAGGGGGCGTGGGAGGTTGGTGTATGGGTTGATATGGAAGGGGGCGTGGGAGGTTGGTGTATGGGTTGATATGGAAGGGGGCGTGGGAGGTTGGTGTATGGGTTGATATGGAAGGGGGCGTGGGAGGTTGGTGTATGGGTTGATATGGAAGGGGGCGTGGGGGAAGGGTCTTTGAAATAAACTCATTAGACGTGGGGAGGCGTGGGGGGAAGATATATATTCGGAAACTTGACGAAAGCCGCTTTGGTGATTCACGCAGGATTTGATCAGAATCTGAATGGGTCATTCCACTTGATTTGCGACTCACGGTGTCGGATGAGGGCAAGTCACGCACCCAGTGCCTCCGTGTCTGTCTGTATTTACGTGTCTTCCTCCTCTCGTGAGTCTGTGTCCCCAAGATGGTGGAATTTGATGCGATGGGAAGTTTTGGATTCCATCGTCTCATTGTCCAGTCGAAACTGGATCATATATATTCATTTATTTATTTATTTGTTTGTTTGTTGTACTTAGCCTCTGTCTCCCGCGCTAGCGAGGTAGCGCAAGGAAACAGACGAAAGAATAGCCCAACCCACCCACATTACACATGCATATGCATAAACGCCCACACACGCACATATACATACCTATACATTTAAACGTATACATACATATACATACACAGACATATACATATATACACATGTACATATTCATACTTGCTGCCTTCATCCATGGTTTTGGACAATCACATGTTTACCAAATGGCGTCCTAGCTTCGTCTCTTCGATGTATATCAACTGACTGTTATATTCCTCTCTTGTGTCTCCCCTGATGATGTGATTATTACACGAAAGTGCACTTGGGAACTTTTCGTGTTTCATTTTCCCCGTGGACTCATAGGAATATCTTGATCACGCACAAAATTGTGATCCTTTCCAATATATATATATATATATATATATATATATATATATATATATATATATATATATATATATATATATATATATCCACTTGTGACTGTTGTTTCGTCCTACACTTTTCATTCTCAGAGCCTCTGTTGTAAATCCACTGTAGTATTGTAGGTTCTTGAGCACGATGAGTGCAGGTCTTGTTTGCCGATGGCTCGGCATTTAGTTCTTCCGTGTCTGACAGGTCAAAGGCCAGGCGACTATACTCAGGGGGTCGTGCCGTTATGCTAAAGGGTTTGAGAGGTCGTGCTCAAGGGTCGTCCTTTGAGGAGTTGAGGGGTTGTTCCGCCGTGCTCAAGAGCTGTACCGTCGTGTTCTAGGGCTGTACCGTGTGTTCAAGGGCTGTACCTTTGTGCTCAAGAGCTGTACCGTCGTGTTCTAGGGCTGTACCGTGTGTTCAAGGGCTGTACCGTCGTGTTCAAGGGCTGTACCGTCGTGTTCAAGGGCTGTACCGTCGTGCTCAAAGGCTGTACCGTTGTATTCTCTCTCTCTCTCTCTCTCTCTCTCTCTCTCTCTCTCACGCCAGCAAGAGCTGAGTCTCTACTGTGACAGCTTAACACTTACTTTCCCCAGTTGGTTGTGGGGATCTTTCCCACATCACCAGCTCAGGAAAGCAGAATTAAGTTGGATCATAAGTGTCTCTCTGGCGTGAGGACGTGTGGTTTGAGCGCCGTGCGGTCTTTGTGGTGGAAATCTACAGTGGCATTTACCGCCATTGTGCAAATAAGTAAGGAGGAGAAGGAAAGGGGAGACGATATATGAACGAGAGACGAAGTGTCGTGACTCCTCCTTCGTGTCTCTGTCTCTCTGTGCTCGTGTTGGGCCATTTGAAGTGCCGTCACAAATGTCAGGGATCGTGGGGTCTTCGACATGGACACGGGTGTGAAGTCATTTATTTTGATGTTTTTATCACATGGTGGCAACATACTGCGACCGGGTGTGGTGGGGTGGTGTGGTCTGGTGTGGCTTTGAGGTGTTGTGGGGTGGTGTTGAGGTGGGATGTGGCGTGGTGAGGTGTGGCGTGGCGAGGTGGGGTGTAGTGGGGTGGTGTGGTCTGGTGTGGCGTGGTGAGGTAGGGTGTGGTGGGGTGGTGTGGTCTGGTGTTGCGTGGTGAGGTAGGGTGTGGTGGGGTGGTGTGGTCTGGTGTTGCGTAGTGAGGTGGGGTGTGGCGTGGTGTGGTCTGGTGTGGCGTGGTGAGGTGGGATGTGGTGGGGTGGTGTGGTCTAGTGTTGCGTGGTGAGGTGGGGGTGTGGCGTGGTGAGGTGGTGTGTGGCGTGGTGGGGTGGTGTGGTCTGGTGTGGCGTGGTGAGGTGGGGTGTGGCGTGGTGTGGTCTGGTGTTGCGTGGTGAGGTGGGGTGTGGCGTGGTGAGGATATGGTGTGGCGTGGTGGGGTGGTGTGTTCTGGTGTTGTGTGGTGAGGTAGGATGTGGCGTTGTGTGGTGGTGGTGTGGCGTGGTGAGGTGGGGTGTTGCGTGGCGGGGTGGTGTAGTCTGGTGTGGCGCGGTGAGGTGGGGTGTGGTGTGGTGTGGTAGGGTCGTGTGGTCTGGTGTTGCGTGGTGAGGTGGGGTGTGGTGTGGTGAGGTGGGGTTTGGTGTGGTGTGGTAGGGTCGTGTGGTCTGGTGTTGTGAGGTGGGGTGTGGTGTGGTCTGGTGGTGTGTAAGGGGTCGCCTGTGGTCGGCCGTGACCGTGGAGTCATTGCTTGCTCGCCGGGCATGCCTCAAGGCTGCCTCCTCTTCCCCCGCTTCCTCTAGCTCTCTTCCGCCTCACGACTGTACCTCAAACACACACACACACACACACACACACACTCACACACACACGAGAGAATAGGAATGGAAAACATTTACACCCTCTCGCCCAACTTTTTCAAATTTGTGATGGTCCTGTGCATATTCTTAATATATATATATATATATATATATATATATATATATATATATATATATATATATATATATAGAGGGAGAGAGAGAGAGAGAGAGAGAGAGAGAGAGAGAGAGAGAGAGAGAGAGAGAGAGAGAGAGAGAGATGTTTGGCTTCAATTTACCAATCTGTCCATCAGAATATCA
The DNA here is from genome assembly GCF_036320965.1 of Panulirus ornatus. Classification (NCBI taxonomy): domain Eukaryota; kingdom Metazoa; phylum Arthropoda; class Malacostraca; order Decapoda; family Palinuridae; genus Panulirus; species Panulirus ornatus. The sequence goes on from NC_092278.1 coordinate 36,807,888, forward strand.
TGTGTGAAACTTGACCTGAGAAATGACTGTTGGCGCTGCTGTAAGAAACTGAATTGGCCACCAGCGAAATGATTCTTGCTCTCATTTAGAGACGAGACGAAGTGTTGGAAATATGCAGCAGTTACGTTCAAAGGGCATTATGTTGTTTGGCGTTGTACCGATGTAGTTCACAAGCGGTACTTCGAAAACGTTTAAAGAGACTTTGTTGGTTGAATCTGGGTTGTGACTTGTGCTCTCTGACGTAGTAGACACTCAGAAGGAATAGTGATGGGAATGTGGGCGCGACTTTTAGATTCGGACGTAGAGAATGTAGGAAGCACTCGTAGAAAACGTAGGTGTTCTCGTAGAAAACGTAGGTGTTCTCGTAGAAAACGTAGGTGTTTATTATGTTGCCATTCAGAGGGTAGACGGAAGTGTGTTTACTTTTCTTATATAAGAGTAATGTAAATTGTACTGTTTTTGTTCACCTGTCGTAAGTTCATGGCTGACATGAACGGGACCCGACTCGCTTACAGTTGCCCCACTCGTACCACGTCCTCACACACACACACACACACACACACGCTGGATATTGTCAGTGCAGATACCATACACAAATTTAAGAAATACGATAACAGAATTTCAAGAGATCAATAGGGTGGGTGGGGTGTCCCCACGGGTGTGAAACTCCCTACCCTGTACATGGGAGGTTATTAAACACCTATATATATGCACGTATTCAGAGAAAGATGTCCCTCAAGGAAGTGTCGATAATCCTCTTTTAATCACACGATAGGTAGGTGTGGGGCTGCCATGCTAGGACGGCACCAGACAGCCAACACGACCAGGGACGATGCCGGGGTTAGCCGGGCGGCGGTCGGGTGGGCCCCAAATAGACGAAGATTGAGCGTCCCATTGTTGGCCGGTGAGCAGGACTCATGCTTGGCTGTCTTGCCCTGGTCGTCGTCCTCCTCCTCCTCCTCCTCCTCCTCCAGCCTTGTGTATGCCGCGGGCTCCCGACCCCGCCACAGCTGCTCAAGCTTTCCTTGTAGAATAAAGGGGTTCTCTGGGGTCGGACCGAGAGGGTTCAAGATAGCTGATATCTTAATCAGTTTTCTATATACCTTGCTTTGGTAAGCAGGATTTTGGCCTGCCTGGCAACTCAGGGTGTGTGGGTAAGCTTCGAATGACATACATACGTGCCTGGAAGCGAAACTTTAGGATAACATATCGTGCTTGCGAACGCACCTGAAGAGCGACATAACACCTGTAGGTTTACATACATGCGTGCAAGCACGCCTGTAGGGTAGCATGTGTGCGTGGAGGCACACCTGTAGGGTGACATATGTGCGTGGAGACACCTGTAGGGTAACGTGCGCGCGGAGACACAGCTGTAGGGTAACACGTGTGCGTGGAAACGACACCAGTAGGGTCACGTGTGCGTGGAGACACACCTGTTGGGTAACGTGCGTGGGAACACACCTGTAGGGTAACGTGTACGTTGAGACACATCTGTAGGGTAACACGTGTGCGTGGAAACGACACCAGTAGGGTCACATGTGTGTGTGGAGACATCTGTAAAGTAACACACGTGCGTGGGCACGCACCTGTAAGGAAGACATCTGCAGGGAGACATGCCTGGGCTGACACTGTCAGAGGGCATGAATTAGTCAACACAAACGTGCATATGCATAAGCACACACACACACACACACACACTGAATTCATGTGTGGGAAGATTTGCCTGCATGAGAGCAAGCAAACGTGGGAAAACGCGAGGGTTTAAAGAAGCGTGGGAAAACGTGTGTATTGAGACACACGCTCGCCTCGTTATACTTGCAAGCTACACGCACGTGACGTGTCGTAGGAAAGCATAAGGTATGTGGGCTCACACACACACACACACACACACACACACGCGCGCGCAGAGAGAGAGAGAGAGAGAGAGAGAGAGAGAGAGAGAGAGAGAGAGAGAGAGAGAGACTGTAACTTGGGGTACAGACGCATAAAGTTTGACGTACCACCCTCCATCATGCAGTGGTGGGAGGAGGGGTGTGTTGCACGGGGTGATAACATGCTCTTTAACGCAGACTGGTTCCAGCACAGAGCTCTCTCTCTCCTTCCTCCGTTGCGTTTGATGGAAGACACAGCGTACACTGGGACACGCACTGGGTACATGCGAATGACGTCATTAGCTCTGAGGAGCAGTTTAGAGAGAGAGAGAGAGAGAGAGAGAGAGAGAATGACCTTCGGAGTAATGATATCTGATGGCCTTAACCTTCAGGCAACACAAGAGAGCAACAGTTGTCTCCAAAAGAAAACGAAAGATGGCTGGCTGGATTTCACGGACCTGCAAGACAAGGGATGTAGGACTGATGATGACATTGTACGAGACGCTTTTTATTCTCCTGATTGCGAGGGTTGTCATATGTTTACATCACCTTTTCGCACAGACGTGGTCACCTGGAGTTATACAAGGTCTTTTACCTCAAGCGTTGACTTTTAGGTCTAAAAAGACTTTCTTGGGAGCGTCCGTGAGCTCCAAGGCTGTGCTACGTGGGAGCACAGACGGGAAAATGATATGGTTTTTCCGTGGGGGACAGCCCCGGATGCCATGGTTTCCAATTTTGCAGCGGAAAGTAATTCCGTACTGGCACGACACGCAGGTGCACTTCCAGGTTCTGCGGTGTGTGGCGGGGGTAAGGCGAAGCCGGGCGGGTTCACAGCACTTGGAGGAGGAAGAGTGGTTGGGGCGGGGTGGGTTGTGGTAGGACGCCCCACTCCAGTCACGGTCGAGGAGGCAGGGCCAACACGCTGCCACCCCCAACCGTGACGCCTTGGTCCTGGCCGTTGTGGTACAGAGTTACTGATGGCTGGAGGGCTGGCTGTTCAAGGGGAAGATTATAGACGTTGGTTGTCAGTCACGCCCTTGGGAACGACGGGACGAACCTTGAGGGGCGACGCACCGAACGTGTTTTGTCGTCGTGGTCAAGGGTCTCGCCGTCGTGCCCGTGGGAGTTGGTGTGCGTGGTGGTAAAGTTTCGTGATAATGGTGGTATTCCTGTGGTGGTGGTGGTGTACCATTGAGCAGCCACACGGAACGTGGGAGGATTACCTCACTGTAAAGCGAGACGACCCTGCCCCTGACGCTCGGCGTAAAGGGGTACCTCCTCGACAGAGGTGTGGCCTCACTCTCCTCCGCCTCCTGACGCAGACAGAGGGGGTGACCTCTGACAGAAGTGTGCCTCTCCTCTGCCTCCTGACTGTCACAGCCACAGAGGGGTACCTCTGACTGAGGTGTGCCTCACTCTCCTCTGCCTCCTGTCAGTCACAGCCACAGAATGTACCTCTGAAAGGAGCGCGCCTCACCCATCCCTCCTCCTTCTCCTCGTCCTCCTCATATTCCCTCGCTGGTCATCTCGTTCATCTTTATTCTGTTAATTCTTCGACAAGTTCTGGCCACTTTATATTCACCAGACCCAGCCAGACTGATTGTCCTCTATTCTCCCACTGCCTCTTCCTCTTGCTTGCTCACCAGGTCACATACGTTTTCATCGTCCTGAAGGGACATTCAGATGAGATGCGTGTGCTGGGTGGTGCAACACCACCCCAGCACAGCTGGCCACTGCACCTCTCTCTCCCCCAACTAATTAAAAAGAATATGAGATTCCAGCGCAGGCAACATGGAGGGAGCCTCAGCTTTTTCCTTTTCATTAAGATTTTCTCCTCTCCATTTTCTCCACAAAGTCCAGTCCCACTGGTACGTGCAGAGTTTTTTTCTTTTTCTTTTTTTCTAAATCCTACACAGGGAACAGCTGGCTCAGACGCCGTTAATGGAATGTTTTTCTTTCGTTGATGATTCGGTAATTTGCTTATGGAGACTGTCGCCACCGTGGTCCTGGCCAGCAGAGCTGTGTCAGTAACCAGCTTGTTTACGGCCATCTGATCGACCAGGCTGTTTTGTGAGCGGTAGTTAGGATACCTCTGTCTAGTGACGTGTTATCATGGTAACTTTGATAACTGAACATTGTTTATTTTTTTTGGGGGGAGGCGGGGTTTATTTAGCTCGGACAAGGTTTGATTACATGTCGCAGTTGTTTGAGTGTTGTTTGCACTTTATTATACATTTAGGTATGGAAAGGTGTCCTTGTAAGTACACTTATCAGTTTGATTAAACATTTTCCTCTGTATTGCATTCCAGTATAGGATTGTCCATGTAGGCAAGTGAAGGAATGGGGTTCTTTACACATGTGTTTGTCTTGTATGTTTTGATCTACCGAGTCGTTTACTGTGGCTGGCCTCTCATAGTTCTTGGAAGTGTTGACCAAACATTGCGAACAGAACTCGACCTGGAGCCAAGGTTGATGTGTTCCCTCCCGCAACACATTAGGTTACGACCCCCTGAGCACGACGGTACGACCCCTGAGAACGACGTTACGACCCTTGAACACGACCATACGAGCCCTGAGAACGACGCTGCAACGCCTGAGCACGACGGTACGACCCCTGAGCACGACGGTAAGACCCCTGAGCACGACGCTACGACCCTTGAGCACAACTGTGCGACTCATGAGCATCGGACTATAACGACCCATGGGTATGATGACCTAGCCTTTGATCTGGGCGTTAAAGGGTCTCGTGTCAAAGGCCAGGCCATCATTCATCAGGGGGTCGTGCTCAAGAGTTCAGCTGGGTCACGATGGACCCAAGGCTCACGTGTTATGTCTAAGATGATGTAGTAGAGGAGCAGACACGAGGTGGGTGGGTGGGTGTGGTGTGAGGATGGCTGGCTGGTCGGTCCTACGTGGGAAGTGGCTGGACACGGCTTATTAACAGGCGACTACCGGGGGGTCGGGCCACCAAGCCCTGCTGTTGCTGCCTCGCCACCACCACCACCACAGCCGCTCCTCCTCCACCACCACCACCGTTGCTACTGCACCGCCACCTCCGCCACAGCCACACCTCACCACCACTACGACAACAACCCGTCGTCTCTCACCACGACCACCGCAGAAGCATTTCGCCACCACCTGTACTACACTCACTGTTCACCACCTCCGCTGCCACATTTCGTCACCCACTGCCACCACCACAGCCACGCTTCGTTGCCGCCGCCACCACAGCCGTACGTTTCCACCATGACATTTTGTGGTAGAAGAAATGGAAAGCGTTAGAATTGTTAGAACTGATATGAGACTAATACAGGGCCAGTCTTAGGCACAGAGAGCATGATGAAATCTTGCCGTGTGCCGAAACGATTGACAAACCACGTTGAAGTATCTTCGAAGTAGTTACTGCAGGAGGGGGGTATAGTGCCAAGGGGAATAGATGAGAGCAGCCTTCATGCCAATCTTGAAGTAAGGAGAACGAGAAATTGTCTTGATTTACAGATCATTGTCGCTGACGAGTTGGGTTTGTGAAACTGGGGGAAAGATTACAGTTGAGGCAACGTGGGGTTCAGGGAAAGAGGTCGTGCGCAACAAATCTCCCGGGGTCCCTGTGTGTGAAAGTCTGTGCGCTTCGTTTCACACAAAAAGAGATGTGCCTGGGTCAATTGTAGTGGATTCGTAGACCCCTCTCAAAAGCCATTTTTGTACCGTACCACGTCAGGGGTGAGTTAAGAAGCTATATATATAGGTAGGCATAAGGAATGAGAAACAATCGATGGATACGAAGAAAAAAAAAATGATGGTTGTGGGGGAGAACTGAGGTCTCACAGGAGGAACCATCTCGAAATGCGTTTGACGTTAACAGGGTCGTGCCTCAGGGCTAAGTCTTGGAACCGTTTCTCTTCATGATTCATGTTAATGGCTTGCCAGAAGGGCTGGAGCATCTTCCAGACATGTTGATAACCGTGGCAAGATCACAGGGACGGTAAGGAAGAACGAAGATAACATCATTTTCCAAAGGGACTTGCACACGCACCCAAGTTGGCGGTGCACACGGCTGATGAAATTCTACCGAAGAAAATATGGACCGTAGCGGGGGTTAAGACGGCGAAAAGGAAAGCTGTGTGAATGTAATGTTGCAGGAAACATCCCCGGGAGAATTGTAAAGGAGACAGACTGTCTACAGTTGAATATTAATCTTGCCTTTAAGAATGGCCTGGGCATGTACTTACATCGTACCAGACCGGCCTGGCTGGGGTGGTTACTCAGGCAAATGGGTTGCGCTCTCCAACAGCTTGGTCGACCTAACTACCCAACGCAGCAGCCTGGTCGTAGCCCGGGTTGTTAGGGCTGAAAACCTCCATCCCCTTGAAACTACTACATGTACACATGGAAGCGATGTGAGACTGCGTCAAACTAGTGGGTTGACGCCCGAGTCCACACACTGACCAGAGGGGGTGCGTCGTGCTCGTGTTTTAGCATTTCTTTAAACACAAGCGTTCCAGGGAGTTCCATTGGGAACACAAGCGTTCCAGAGAGTTCCAGGGAGTTCCATGGGGAACACGAGCGTTCCAGGGAGTTCCATTGGGGTCTGATGCATGGGCAAGTGTTGTCACTGGCTTGATGGTGGAAGTCCTCTCTGGTGGGGATGGTTGAGGAGATCTGCTGCTCTGTCTAACAAGATGGGGGGACTACTGTTCAAGAGGAAGTTATTTGGTTCGTTTATCTTTAAGGTGGTTTTTGGCTCACTGAACACCGATTCATATTGCATGTTTCTTTTTTTTTTTTTTTAATCTCGTTTATCTCCTGGCTGTCAAACGTGTGTGTGTGTGTGTGTGTGTGTGTGTGTGTGTGTGTTCCCTCTTCTGTTCCTAGTGGGCCAATCGAGTTTGTGGTCCTTGACCTGCGTGTTTCATGCGAATAAAAGTGTTTTTTTTTTTTTCCCCATGTCACTGTTGGCGTCTTTCATCTTATTCACGTGTCTGGTGTGATATTTTGTTCGTCTGGTCTGGTGTTGATCAGTTCGTTCGATAGCTTTTGTTTTCTTTTGTTGTGTGACTTTTCTTGTTGTTGTTGTTTTGATAAAGGTCTGCAATTCGTTTCCTCAACCTGTTCAGGGTACGTCTCACTCCGTTCTTTTTTAGACCTTTTTTTTGGCCTGTATCACTGATGCAGATATGTCTGTTGCATGTTTGGAGGTGCCTTTTGTGGCTGGTCGTGCTTATAGCGCACACCTCTCGTGTTTTGTTACGTGTCATGGGCGTCCCATTAGTGTCACAGACATCTGACTTGATTGGTTGGTTACATCTTAACAGGCTTCGTATTATTTTTTTTTTTTTTTCACACAGGTCCCGAACATGTTCCTACAGGCGAGCCGGGTGACATAACGTGAAACTTCTAAGTGTGGTGTTAGATATTGAGAGGTGATTTGATGGTATCACATGTGTATTAATGGAATACTTTGTGATGATGGCATTGTGAAGGCACACAATACGTAAGAGAAATTTCAAAGAGATGTAGGGGTGTCCCACGAATGTGGAATTCCCTCTCCATACTGTACACGGATAAATAATTACATTGACATCACAGCTCGTACGCCACAGCCGCACCTCACAACCACAGTAGCCACACACGTCTTCTACCACCACCGCAGCCACGTCTCGCTACCACAGCTGTCACACAATACTACCAACACCACAGTCGCACCTTACCACCACTGCCCCACCTCACAACCACAGCCCTCCCTCAAAACAATCACAGCCACACTCTTCCACTACCAACACCGCTGCCCCACCTCACCACCACAGCTTCACCTCACGTTTCTGTCTTCCGTCTTTTATGTTCGACGGTATGATCCTTTAGGACCTCCATATGATTACGACAGTACGATACTTTAGGTTGACGGTACAACCCTTGGGTATAATGGCCTGGCCTTTGGCCATACCCTTAAGGGCCAGGTTACAGGCCAAGAGCATCATACTTCAAGGGTCTTACCGTCGTGCTCAAGGGTCGTTCGGTAATGGGTAAGGAGTTTGGATCACCAGCTGTGGTGGACGGTAACCAGTTTACGTAGGGTGGTGGGCTTGTCCCCAGCTGACGAACACCAGTGAAAAATCCATAGTGTTATTGATGATAGAGGTCGGGAGCGCTTCGTACGCAGCCTGAGCAACCTATGCCAGTAAGGTCGAGGCTCTTACTTTGCGGGCGTTGCGTAATCGCCCCTACCTCTCCGGCCTCTCTCGAACTTTCATACGATGTGAGACATTAGCTTGATAGCGGTCCAGGCAACGCGGGTTGTCATTTTTATCGCGGCCATACCTTAGGTATATCTTACGATGGTTTGGGAGGTCCTCAACCCCTACAGCTGGGTCTGGCAACTTACCATACATTACGTATACCTTACGATGGCTTGGGAGGTCTTCTACCTCCATAGCTGGGTCTGGGAACTTGCTATACATTACGTATACCTTACGATGGTTTGGGAGGTCTTCTACCTCCACAGCTGGGTCTGGGAACATACTATACATTACATATACCTTACGGTGGTTTGTGAGGTCTTTACCCCCCACATCTGGGTCAGGGAACATACTATACATTACATATACCTTACGGTGGTTTGGGAGGTCTTCTACCTCCACAGCTGGGTCTGAGAACTTACCATACATTACATATACCTTACGGTGGTTTGTGAGGTCTTTACCCCCCACATCTGGGTCAGGGAACATACTATACATTACATATACCTTACGGTGGTTTGGGAGGTCTTCTACCTCCACAGCTGGGTCTGAGAACTTACCATACATTACATATACCTTACGGTGGTTTGGGAGGTCTTTACCCCCCACATTTGGGTCTGGGAGCTTACTATACATTACGTGTCCCTTACGATGGTTAAGGTGGTCTTCTACTCAGCTTGGTCCTGGACCAAAGGTGTCGCATTACTCCAAATGGTCAAATCAAGCTGTTGAACCGCCACCACATCCCGGCGTGCACGATGCACTCTGTAAGACACTTTTCCCGTCCATTTATTACCTTCACTGTGCAGTCCACGATAGGATTGTCTGCAGTGTAGGTAGCAGCGCTTGGCTGTGTTTGCGCTCTCGTGGCGACGTAGTGTGCTGCCTATAATAGCTTTGCTGGGATTTGCTTATGACGAGTTTCATGGTTCTTATGAATTCGATGTATAGTAATGGATTTTACCCAGAGCAGATGAAATCCAGTGAAGACATTTTCAAGTTCATTTTACACAATTAAGGAGCCTCGTCTACGCAGTCCTGTGAAAATTTCAAGACTGAATTTCAGACTTGGAAGTCTTTGGCAGTGTAGTCTTAAGAGAGATCACCGAAGATGAAGAAATTTTAGCGGGTTTCTCAAAGCTACTGTGAAATACTCGGGTTGGAGCTGACAGCCGAGGATCTTGATAGCCCATTGGAATGTGAGGTGGTGATGGGTTGGGTAGGGGTGAGAGAGAGAGAGAGAGAGAGAGAGAGAGAGAGAGAGAGAGAGAGAGAGAGAGAGAGAGAGAGCTGTTTAGCCGACGTTGATGAGGAAGTGAGAGCGATCGCCAGGTGGGGTTGGGTCTCGACACTGAGCTGACCAACCCTACCCACCGTCTAGGTCGGCGGCTGTAAGTGTTCCCACACCCCAGTGTAAACCAGACCACCTCCTTCACCTGTTCCCTCCTCCTTCACCTGTGCCTGGCCTTTAAAAGAAAAAAAAAATGGAATAGTCACTGTTCGTAATGTTGACATGCTAGGGAAGTCTTCACGCGAACAAGTTTTAATCATGAGGATATTTTCTCTTTGCGTCTATATTGTTGGTATGTCGTTTGGCTGGAATGAGGTTGGGTAGGATGTTCATGATGAGGTTGGCTGGCACCTGTCCACGTCGGCAGGAGCGGCAGTGGTGATGGTCGTCTGATTATTATTGTTTTTTTTTTTTCTTTTTTCCCCCTAGGGCTTGGCGAATCTATTGTGCTGGTAGGAAAAATGGGAGTGGTGTTGGCAGGGATGATAATAGAAGGTGGGGTGAGGGAGGGGTTGGTATTGTTATTCGTTCACTGTTGTCACTGTAATTGTTGCAGTGGGAATTGGGTCAGCCCGTGGGGGAAGAATTGGCCGGAATGGATTACTTTTGAGCATCGTTTTGTACGACTGTGCCAAGGACTGTCGGTTCTTCAGCCTTTTTTTTTTTTTTACGGTTCCTCGAAGACCTGTCTTTCTTCCTGTGGATGGAGTAGAGGAGGAGAGGAATGGAGGAAGTCCCCCTCTCGTGTTCGAGGAGAGGAGGCGTCCCCAACACTAGTGCTTCAAGGTTAACGCAGCCCCGGCGCCATGATTAACGAACTACAAGACGACACTCGTTAATTAGAGTGGGTTGGGCTCGCAGCCTGTGGTGCTCCCTCCCTCGTGAGTCGTTGCTCCAGCTCTCTGGCTCGTTATTTCCAGACCTGTTACAGCTCCCTGGCTCTCGTGCCCCCGGCTCATTACTTCAGGTCCGTGGCAGCTTGTTCCCCGACCCTTCCTCCTGAGATGGTTGTTTAGTTCCACTCCCAAGCCCTCGTTTTCTTGATTCTGGCTCTTGAATCCCGACTGCTGCAGTAATTCTTTTCCTCGGATCTTGTGCCCAAATGAGGCTCTCCAGTTCTTCGTGTTCAATCGAGACTCTGGGTCTTGTGCCCAACCGAAGCTCTGTAGTTCTTTTGCCTGGTTGAGGCTCCTCTCTTTTTGTGCCGAGTTGAGGTCCTGTGATTCTTATGCCCAGTTAAGGCTCCTCACTTCTAGTGCCCAATTGAGGCTTTTTGTTTCTTGTAAGCAGTAGATTCTCTTTGGTTCTTGTGCCCAATTGAGGCTCCATCGTGCTTGTGCCCAATTGAGGCTCCATCGTGCTTGTTCCCAACTGAGGCTCCTTCATTCTTGTGCCCAGTTGAGGCTTCATCGTTCTAGTTCCCAACAGAGGCTCTCTAGTATTGCCTTTGTGCTCTGTCTTTCTTCATTCATAGTCCCCAATTCTACCCTCCTACCCCCCGTGCTCCCACATCCGTGCACAGATGGACTCGCTTGCTATTGCAGGATGCCGGGTGTTCGAAGCACACTGCTCCTTCGTCCGCGCCTCTCTACTGGTAAACCCTTAAATCTCGGTGTGTCCTCCTCGCACCCAAGACTCTTGCTTGGCCAATATCTATCTGACGCGATGCTCTCCTTTGGTTGCCTTGTGGCCGAGACCTTGAAGGGTACTCAGACACGGTTCAGACCCATCCTCCTCCTCCTCCTCCTCCTCCTCCTCCTCCCCTCCTCCTCCTCCTCCTCCTCCTCCTCCTCTTTCACCTCTGACCCGATGCGCCGGGTTGCATTGATTACGCCGAGTGCGTGTGTGATACATGGGGGCAACCTTTTTAAGTTGCAGGGTCTGCTAGAAACGGCAGACTTCAGTAAACTAGTGGGCGAGTGTGATATTCAGGAAGCGTATTTTGATACGTCTGTATATATATATATATATATATATATATATATATATATATATATATATATATATATATATATATATAATATATATATCTTACGCCGCTGCGTCTCGTGATAGAATGATTAATGATTGAAGGAAGACTCGAAAGAAGATTGAGGAGGATGTGCAGGAGGTTGAAGTGAGGGAAGACGCACATAGTGAGTGTTGGATGGTGGTATACATGTGCGCGAGTTAGGGGCGACTGTATTATACAAGGGTTGAGGGAGGCCAGGGACTGGGAATTGTCAGTGAAGGATGGTGACATTTGGTGGCTCCTGTAGTATTCAGGAGGTTGGGGGAGGGTGGGGGGTTTGAGAGCTGGGAGATGTTAGCTACTGGCTAAACCTTGGTGACGGGCCGACCCGACTTGATGCGGGCCTCTTGGTTTGTTTGGACTGTTCGCGGCTGCAGTATGCCTCGTACCCGTGCACCTCGAGCGTGTCGGACCGCCCCATGTCATCAAGAAGCTGTGGATGTTAAGCCGATAGATAAATCCCAAGACCAGAGCGTGTAAAGCTTGTGGACCGATAGATAAATCCTAAGACCAGAGCGTGTAAAGCGTGTGGACCGATAGATAAATCCCGACTAGAGCGTGTAAAGCTTGTGGACCGATAGATAAATCCCAAGACCTGAGCGTGTAAAGCTTGTAGACCGATAGATAAATCCCGACTAGAGCGTGTAAAGCTTGTGGACCGATAGATGAATCCCAAGACCTGAGCGTGTAAAGCTTGTGGACCGATAGATAAATCCCAAGACCAGAGCGTGGAAAGCTTGTGGACCGATAGATAAATCCCAAGACCAGAGCGTGTAAAGCTTGTGGACCGATAGATAAATCCCAAGACCAGAGCGTGGAAAGCTTGTGGACCGATAGATAAATCCCAAGACCAGAGCGTGGAAAGCTTGTGGACCGATAGATGAATCCCAAGACCAGAGCGTGGAAAGCTTAAGCGTTTTCCAGGCAATTACAGCAGTTTGTAGTGGTCAAGCTTGAATATGAATGTGTTCAAATAGCCTTCCCAGCGTCTACAATAATGTTGTTGTCAGCTTAAGTGTTGGGCGGTGGTCACCTCTCAGATGTTTGGATGTCAAAAACTGTCGTTTTTATTCTCTCTTTCAAGCTTTTGTGTCCCTGACGTTGGATTTGGGGCTTGTCTCTATCCCCTCCCACACAGCACGGTCTTTGGGGTCCCAGAGAATCATAGAATAACTCGTTTTGACTCGTTAAAGACTTTAAGAACAGTTGCCAAGTTCGTCAGATGATATGGCGAGACATCATTGACATTGGCAGAGACATCACCCCATCAGTGGTCTCTCTAGCGAGACCTCACTGAGAGATCACCATGACATCACTGCTCTCTTTGGCGAGACATCAACGCGGTGGCGGGACAGTGAGATTACCATGACATCAACGCCGTCTCATTATTGTGGGACCTGACTGCCCAGTGAGTCATGCCCGGCAGCGGAGCAGCCCGCTTGATTGAGGCAACACGAAGAGCCAGCCGTCCGTCACCTTGGCTGAAGCTGTAGTAGTGGACTTGCACGGTCAGCGGGGCTGGAGGGAGAGAGATGAGGTACCCCATCTACCCCGCCCAACTTACCTCTCCTTGGGGGCTTCACTGGGCGCTGCCCTGTGAGCCAGGCGGTGCTCAACACTGCCTGGCTCAGGGGAACAAAGAACTGGCGCCACCGTCTGGACCTGAGGTTACCTCAGGGATCGCCAGGGTGGTGGCACAAGGGGGCTCCTCCTCCGGCCGAAGAAATCATGACGGAGGCTAACGCGGGGCGTCGACATCACGAAGGAGGTTACAGTGGGCGACGACGTCATGACAGAGGCTACGCTGGGCGTAGACTACATGACTGAGGCTGCAGTGGGCGTTGACATTGGGATGGAGGCCGCCCTGGGCGACGGTAAGGTGAGGGAGGCTGCACTGAGCTACGATGACCTGAGACGGTTGGTGGGCGTCGACGTCATGGCTTGAAGATCCACTGGACGTCGACATCATGGATGAGTGAGGAAGGATTAAGAGTACTGCTACACTGGCCTTCCGAGACATTAGAGCTGAGGCGATGCAGTCAATAGGTGGCTCCAGTTGTGGTTCACGAGGAGGCAGACGGGAGGAGGTGGAGGAGGCATGACGCACCATATAGCTCCGTGAGCGAGAACAAGAGCGGTGACACGCAGCCACCCAGCATGACGCCAGCCAGATCCGTCTTCATCATGGCGATGTAACCCCGGCTTTCACAGTGTCGCGCCCTCCATACTGCCCCTAGTGTCGCGCCCTCCATACTGCCCCTAGTGTCGCGTCCTCTACACTACCTCTAGTGTCGCGTCCTCCGTACTGCCTCAAGTGTCGCGTCCTCTGCACTGCCTTTAGTGTCGCGCCCTCCATACTGCCCCTAGTGTCGCGCCCTCCATACTGCCCCTAGTGTCGCGTCCTCCGTACTGCCTCAAGTGTCGCGTCCTCTACACTGCCTCAAGTGTCGCGTCCTCTGCACTGCCTTTAGTGTCTCGTCCTCCGTACTGCCTCTAGTGTCGCGTCCTCTGCAATGCCTCTAATGTCGCGTCCTCTGCAATGCCTCTAGTGTCGCGTCCTCTGCACTGCCTTTAGTGTCTCGTCCTCCGTACTGTCTCTAGTGTCGCGTCCTCTGCACTGCCTTTAGAGTCGCGTCCTTCGTACTGCCTTTAGAGTCGCGTCCTCCGTACTGCCTCTAGTGTCGCGTCCTCTGCAATCCCTCTAGTGTCGCGTCCTCCGTACTGCCTCTAGTGTCCCGTCCTCTGCAATGCCTCTAGTGTCGCGTCCTCCGTACTGCCTCTAGTGTCGCGTCCTCTGCAATCCCTCTAGTGTCGCGTCCTCCGTACTGCCTCTAGTGTCCCGTCCTCTGCACTGCCTTTAGTGTCTCGTCCTCCGTACTGTCTCTAGTGTCGCGTCCTCTGCACTGCCTTTAGAGTCGCGTCCTTCGTACTGCCTTTAGAGTCGCGTCCTCCGTACTGCCTCTAGTGTCGCGTCCTCTGCAATCCCTCTAGTGTCGCGTCCTCCGTACTGCCTCTAGTGTCCCGTCCTCTGCAATGCCTCTAGTGTCGCGTCCTCCGTACTGCATGTAGTGTCGCCGCCTCGTTACTGCCACACTCTGGTGCCCACGAGATTTACTTAGAGGAGTTCGGGTTGTACCTCTGCCGTACACCACCGGATCTGCTTGATATAACCCGTAGTTGTGAAAGTTTGATGGCAGTGGGGTTGTTATTGGTCGTGGGGTAGACTGTTACAGATGGCAGGTGGTTTATTATGGATGCTACCATTGCTCACCACATCTGAAGGGACACGAGTATTGCTCAGAAATTGAATTGTTCAACATGGACAAGTCTAGCTTTAAATTTAAGTTGCTGGACGTTACATTTGGTTCATTACAGAATTAGTTGATTGTCTCATGAAGGTGATTAAGGGCTGTATTGGAGAGCATTGTGATGAAGGGTTGGCAGGAGGGAGCTGGTGGGGACTGTTGGAGTGAGGGCTGGGGAGTGTGGTCGATTGCAGCAGGTGGGGCACGTCTTTAGCATGTTATGTATATGTATATTTCCATATTTATTGTTTGCGTGTAAAAAGTGGATACTCAATCTTTTTTTTTTTTCTCCTTCCAGGTAAGAGACAGCTGGAGGTGTGGGGAAGTGTTTGCAGTGAGGAGAGAGCTGCTCCGGGGTGCAACACAAGTGCTGGTAGGTGCACCGTTTGTGTTGAGAGGTTGTGGGGTTGTGTTGTGGACTGTTGGTGTATGCATGTGTGTGGTGTTGGTGTGTGTCTGGTGTCCAGGGCTCGCGTCGGCTGCTGGTGTGAGAGTGTGGTGTTCTGGGCTGTTGTGGGTATGTGTGGTCTTGAGGGCTTTGTGATCAGTTGATGTGGTGTTTTGGGTTGTTGGTATGTGATGTTGACTGTAGCTGTCGGTAGTGTGTTAAGAGTTGTTGGTCTATGTGTGTTTGTGTGTTTTTTGAGGGGCCCTCAGTGTGTGTTGCCTCGCTTACCTTGACTGACAGCTTTGTTTGTTGATCCTTACGTTTACGTTGTTGGTGTTAGTAATCCAAGAGTAAAGCCTTCCGGTAACATGAGTACGAAAAGGTGGTCAGGTTCGTTGTATACAGAGTTTGGGAGATGTTTTGTTTCTTGGTTAACTCAGAAAAGTCGTTTGTTTCGGTTAAGGTCGCGTACGTCTGTTGTTCGTGTGAGGTGCATACATGAATTCCCTTTCTGTAAGACGGATAGAGTCTGGTAGTGCAAGAGACGTTTGTAAAGTAGCCAAGATTTATTAAGTCGGTAAAGAGATGCTGTTATGTAAATGGCGGGTTAATTTGAATGTGCAAACATGACACGGCAGCGTTCCCACGTTTGCCGCGCGACCCTGGTGCTCTGTTGCCTGTAGGAGGAGAGAGGGAGAGGAGGAGGAGGAGGAGGAGAGGGATAACAACCCACCCACCCCTCCCAAACCCCGCCTCAGGGACAGTGGAGACAGACCTTGCTCCTTTGATGGACGGGGGTAGAGCCTCCTCAGCCATCAGGAGATGGCCTTTACGATGCTCACGGTGATGTAAAGGGCTCACCCCGCCTCCTGGACCCTCACCCCATCCAGCACACACACACACACACACACACACACACACACACACACACACACACACACACACACACACACCTTTCTCCACATAAGAATAATTCAACAGATGGAAATCTTCCTCCCCACACGCGCACATCCCTCACCAGACACCATACGTGTCCCTCATTACCCGCCACGCCTCGCATGGTTATGAGGTGGGGGCGGAGGACGCCCTACCTGCCTGCCTCCCAGGCCTGGAGATGATGGTCAGAGGCGTCGTGGCACGTTCGTACCCGTCGCCATACTGGGAGATGCAAGGTGACACAACACCACCGTCGCCCGCCCGCCCACAACCCTCACCGTTCACAACACGGGTGTAGAGCCTCCTCCCCACCTCTCTCTCTCTCTCCCTCCCTTCCCTCCCTTCCCTCCCTCCCTTCACGTACCGTGCAAGAAGGTGTGCAGGTGTGGCCCTCACGTTGGCTACCTCCGTCCGTCGGCCGGACGCCCCTGACCCCTCCAAGGGAAGTGACGATGTGGGCTAGTCTCATAATGTCTGTATTTCCCAACGCCAACTCGCTGTGGCGCAGGGGAGACATTAAGGGTTCGAGAGTGCATAGGTAAGTGAACGTGAATCCGGAGATAGTTAAAATAGGGGAGGAGGAGATCCCATATAGTCAGTACAGAGAGAAACCCAGTGCAGGATGGGATCGTACCCATATACGTGGACAGTGGAGTAGGATGCGAATCAAGGGGCATTGAGGTGGTCTGAATGGCTCAGTGTGTAGGAGGAGTGACCGACCGACACCAGGGCTGGCAAGGGATGTTATAGTGGCAGTGTGGTGCTTGCCTTGGCCTCTTATGTCAGGAGCGAGCCTCCCTCTCCTCGCCAAGTCCTCCCCTCCCTCTTTCAGTACGGGAGGACATCTCAGTCTCCTCTCCCCCCCGCCTCTGCCTCCCATCCCTCCCTCTTTCAATACGGGAGGACATCTCAGTCTCCTCTCCCCCACGCCTCCGCCTCCCATCCCTCCCTCTTTCAATACGGGAGGACATCTCAGTCTCCTCTCCCCCACGCCTCCGCCTCCCATCCCTCTCTCCCTCTCAGGCCACCATCGCAGCTTCCAATTATCAAGCATCGCATGACTGTGTGACCTCGCCATTCATGTGGTGTGCCACAGATGGATCACGTGAGCCTTCCCGGGCCGTGCGAGGTTTTAACGTGCCCGTCGTGTCCTGCGGTTCCCCGAAACTTGGTTAATGTCCGGGGCTCTCAAACTCGTGCAACTTCTCCAACGTAAGTTCAGCGAGTATGCGAGATGGGCTCATTTCCAAAGGGTTGTTTAGGAGTGTTCCGCGCTCCGCCGTCGGTTGTAATGGAACGTATCGTGTACGTTGGCCCCTCTTAACTTTCCTCCTCTTGTGGGTGTAGTTTTGGAGGGAGACGCACACAGACTTGGTTCAGAGAGCGGGTGGCTGGGTGCGTGCGAGCCGTACGTAGTGCGTGCTGCACGCACATCTTTAGGAGTTCACAGGAGGTCCTCCTCCTCCTCCTCCTCAGGTTCTCGGCTTCTTTATCTACTCGAACTTTACTAGTGGTGGTCGAGCGAAGCCCGTCAGTGTGTGTGTGTGTGTGTGTGTGTGTGTGTTTGCCTTACAGCCACCTCGTCTCGTGAGTGACAGTGATTGCATCAAGCAAGCCAAGTGGATTGGCCTCAGTCGCTAAATTGCACATGATGTAAGAGGCGTTCTTGCTGGGGGCTCCTGTTGGAGGCTCGGCCACCCTCTCTTCCCTCCCACTCCGTCTGACCTGGTGCCCTCAGGACTAGATGTGGCGAGCATCCAGGTACCGATGGTGACCTTCTGAAGGCCTCCTCTTGCGCTGGCAATACTAGCGTCCGCCTCCCTCGATGGCTTGTATACAACAGGATTGCTACGGCAGAACGTGTGACACGTAGATATCAGATGTCATAAGCACTTGACAGGGGCCTCGTATGTGAAGGCTTATCACAGAATTAATTGAATGCAAAAAAGTGTTGTTGAAAAATTGATAAAAACCTAAAAATAGTGAATTATGTATTAGGATTTGGGTATATGTGTGGAAAATGTACATATTGGCTAGATATTGTGGAGGTCGAATGTGCAGATAATTCCCCCGAGACCCCTACATTGTGAAGGAGGTGGCTCTGTCTGGGTGTGGAGTAGACACCCCCCACTTTCCTCCCTATGTTAAGTAGATATTCCCCTCCCCCTCTCAACCCCCTCCCCTCGTTTGTGAATAGGTGCGCCCCACTGTGGGGTAGGTGTACCCCCCCCTCTCCCCCCGGCTTTGTGACGTAGGTGGCCACTCTGGTCAAGTAGGTGCTGCCCCCCCGTCAAGAAACATAATTTCGTGCGGCCATCGAAGCGAGAGGAGAAGCATTGATTCAGTGGCTGAGTCAGCCCGTCCGAGCGTGGGCGTGGGAGCGTGTATGGATCTTCATCTCCCACACCCTGCAAGGGGAGGGAGGACGGGTAGGTCGGAGAATCTCCAGGGCCTCCGCTCGCTACCGTCAGTAGATGGTGGTGGATGCATCTCCACCCTCACTGCCTGCAGTGGATGAAGGTGGTGTGGCATCTCCACACTTCCACCCACTACCTGCATTAGGTGGAGGTGCTGCATCTGCACACCTCCACCCACTACCGTTAGCAGAGGGAGATGGGAGCACCTACACCCACCGCCTGCAGTGGTTGGAGGTATAATAAACATTTCCACGCCTCCCCACCACTGCCACCAGCAGAGGGAGGTGAGAAAATGTCCCTGAACGGGAGAGAGGTAGGTTGGAGGAGTTCCACGCCTGCTCCCTCACCCACATGAAGGAGGGTGTGGCCATCCCCAAATCCACGCTTAAACTCGGAGGGGGTAAGTGGGTAGGGTTCCTCGTGGTGTTTCGGGAGATGTGGGCGTGGTATCCCTACAGCCCCGCCGCCAAAGAGGAGTTCAGCCAGGAGTGTCCTCGGCGCCATATTGCCCCTGCAGGAGTGTCCCTCTGCCTCGCACGTCCTTCTGGAGGTGTTTGTTTTCTCAGCGCCCCCCCCCCCCCCCCCCCCCCCCCCCCCCCCGCAGTACCTGCAGCAGAGGGACGTGTCCATATGAGAGCCTCGCGACGTATTGTAGAGACAAGTGTGTGTGTGTGTGTGTATGTGTAGGGTTAGGGTGGAGTGTGGAGTTGGTGAGCCTCCACACCCCTTTCCACCCTCCAGTCACACGTTGTAAATCATGTTATGGGTGTAAGGGATCCTCCCTCTCCCTCTCCTCCTCCTCCTCTTCCTCACGCCCACACTTGGCCGTAGTCACTGGTTGGCTTCCCTCGTATGGGGACCTTCTCTCCTTACGACTTTAATGGTTCTGTTCCCCGTGATATTTTCCCCCTCTCCGGTGCCGTCAGTTGGCGGCAGACGGTAGGAAAACGGGGAGTTGGATTTCCCAGCAGGATTTAGAAACGCCCTCCACCAGCCTACGCTTGTACAGGCGAGCGTCAGCCTCACGTTGCTACTGTTGTGGTGGGGTTCCTGTTTGAGGATGGAGTGGTGGGGTTCCTGTTTGAGCCTGGTGGGGCTGTTTGACGGGAGAGGTGACGGCCACCTGTTGAGGGGGTCGTCACAGGGTGTGTGGTACGATGTGGCTGGTAGTATGCTGGTTGTGTGGTGGTGACCTGACTTTTAATGGTATAGTTAGGCCAGTCGTTGAGAAATCTAGATACTAATATGTTTTGGTAATGTTGGATTAGTAACGAGACTAGCTGTATGTCACATGCATAAGGTGTGTGTGTGTGTGTGTGTGTGTGTGTGTGTGTGTGTGTGTGTGTGTGTGGTGAGGGAGGTACTTGGTTGCCCAGCTATCGTTGTGGTGGAGGTGGCTGTATTGTTCAGTGGGTGGACACGTCGGTGACATTATCAACGAGTCGTGGCCTCTAGTGAGGGATGTGGTGTGGCCTTTGATGCCGGCTTAGGTGTTTTTTTGTTTTTTGTTTTTACCACCACCACCACCACCACTGCAGCACGGGACGAAGGGGAAAGAGGTCGGGGCTATGTTTCAGGGAGGCAGGGGAGGTGTACATAGTGTCGCCTCTACTCCACCCACCCACCGCCACACAACCACACGCTATACCAAGAGTAACTGAAGACAGTGATGGATGTCGTGGCTGTCGACGTGACTAAAGTGAGTGAGAGAGAGAGAGAGAGAGAGAGAGAGAGAGAGAGAGAGAGAGAGAGAGAGAGAGAGAGACGAAGCATGTGCAGGGTTGTCAGTGGCCATCTCGGCCTCCTCACCCCCCCACCCCAGCTCGCCAAGAGCTGGAATAAGTGTGACGCTGTGTGGAGGAGGATCATCCCGTTGGTGCCTGTGTGCCGCTCCTCTCTCTACCAGTCGAGGGCTTTCACTTGAGCCATTAGTACGGGTCCGTCGTGTGTGGATTGCATGATAACACCCGGGCAGATGATGGTCGGTAGATTCACGTCAGGTGTGTTCATGGCACGGGGCCGTTGTCGTAATGACGGCCAGCCCTTCAGAATGGTCAAGTGGAGCTGCTGTGTTGACGAGCCGTGTCCTTGGTGGTGGTGGTGGTCACGGCCGCCTGTGCTGTGGTCGAGATCCGACGTCTTGCCAAATTCGTCTAGTGCGCTGACTATTTTGCTGGTCTCCGGAAATGAAGATAGAGAAATCTTTTTCTCAAATTGTTATATCGGAAAGGAGAGATGTTTGTGGAGTCGAAGTATTTTAGGAAGGGGTTTGATGAAAGCAAGGCTAAAGAGAAGGGAGTAAAGGAGAGCTCAACACACAATTGTTCCATTGTTCGAACATACTTTTATTGTTCGTTTGGTCACTTGTATCGCCTGTCTGGTGCGCTAGAGAACCTTTTGCATTTTGTGAGACTAGAGAGGTTAGCAGCACTTGCTAAGGTTGCTGCGGGATGAGGTCCTTAGGTTGCAAGCGGGGCACAAAGGGGAACTTCAGGAGCGAAGATGCAGGGACGGAATCTCCATGCATCTGTAGTTGGGTGTGGCGGAGGTGCAGGAGGCCGGATCACCAGTTGTGAGGTTGTTCCCGAGGTAGTGGAGGGAGGCAGAGGCCCAGACTACTGTACAATGTCGGGTTGTGAGGTTGAGGTATGAGTGTGAGGGCCATATAAGGTGCTCGGGTAGTGAGATCGTTCCTGGTGTAGGGAGTACGATTAGGGTTCAGGTGCCGTGCGTGTCGAGTTATGAGGTTATGTATGAGATAATGAGGGCAGATAGCTCTTGCCATGTGACTGTGTCCCTGAGGTGAGGGAGGCAGACGATGAGGGCCTTCAAGGGCTCGACTACCGGGCGTATCGGGTTGTGAAGTCGACCCTGAGGTGATGAAGGCAGGCAGACTTAGGGCCATTAGGGTCACATGAGCCGTGTGTGTGTGAGGGTCACAGATGGTGCCACAGTGTCGCATGCCGCCACTGGCTCTGGGGCCGTGTGGCACAGAGCACCCTCCCCTCCGCCCTAGGGGAACCACACCTGCGTTCCATACCTCCATAGTTGGACTCGAAGTGCCTCTCGTGGTCCTTTTCCCTGCCACTCATTATCATGATTGGAAGCGGTAATTGTATTAGAACCAGTGATTGCAGTAAAGGGTAATGTTGACACACACACACACACACACACACACACACACACACACACACACACACACACTTGCACGGGGAGATGATAGAGAAGGTCCAGACGGTGATAGCAAAGACGAAGGTGCTAGAACAGTTACGGGGGAAAGGCCAAAGGCCCCTAAGTATGTCCACCATGGAAGAGAGGAGAGCGAGGGGTGACTTGATCACATCCTCTGAGTAAATGAATAGGTTGATGACGTAGACAATGAATGGTTCTTCGAAAAGTGAACAGGCAGAGCAGACAGAAGGCATAACATGAAATTATGCAAGAGACCTGCTAAAGATGAGGTTAATTAGTATTTTTTGCACTATACGAGTGCTGGATGAATGGAATAAACGTAATAAAGTAATAAATGCAGACACAAAACACGAGTTTTGAAAAGTTGTATAACACCAGGCAATGTTCAGATGAGATGGGGACCCCGACGTTTGTGTGTGTGTGTGTGTGTGTGTGTGTGTATGTGTGTGTGGAACTCCCCTCCCCGTCCACTCTAAATGGGCAATGACTAAAGAGATAACTCCACACAGGTCGAGTTTTCTGTAGTCACACTAGGTGTTGAGTTGCCGTAGACTTTGGTATTGTAAGGTCGCGCCCGGGCTGGCTGGCTGGGTGGCAGCGGAGGGCCTCCCATTGTGTCCGCTGCCTCTAGCAGCCGCGGGACACACACACACACACACACACACACACACACACACACACATGGAGCAGCTCCCGCACCTCACTGGATGGTAGGGGGTGGAGGAGAAGGTGTGTGGTGGTAGTAGGTGTCGGCTGCACACCTGCGCCAGGTGTAGGTGTCGCTTGGGTTGGGGTGTGTTGTGGGTGGGTATAGCCCCAGCTGTCCGTGGCGAGCTCAGAGAAGAGCCTGGCGGGTGGGTGTTGGTGGCTAGCGGGAGGGAGGGAGACTCGTATTCCCACCATGAGTTAAGTTTGGGTGTCTGGTGGTGTTCTCTCTCTCTCTCTCTCTCTCTCTCTCTCTCTCTCTCTCTCTCTCTCTCTCTCTCTCTCTCTCGCTTGTTGAAGCCTTTAGTGGCACAAAAGTCAAGAGTATATCCTGTTTGCTTTACGGAAGTCTTACACTAACCTTTTTTTTTTTAAGTTGTGTGGTCTCCCCTTTTAACTCGTATTAACGCCCTCTCCTTTTTTTTTTTACTCATATTACCTTCCCCCTTTTTTTCCACCTCTTTGTATGATAACGTAAAAGGTTTGAGTACTAAAGGAACTACGTGATAGATACATTCCCACACGAAGCGCCTCGAGAAATTACAGGACGGGTGGTGGATGTGTACACTGCGATAGATTCTGAATCGCTCGTGGATGGTTGATAGATCGGCTCTCGTGGTGATGCCCCGTCCCTCCCTCGTCAGCAAGTAAACACACACACACACACACACACACACACACACACACACACACACACACACACACACACACATGCTGTCTATATCGTCGTTAACTGCCACCCACAGTAGACCGTGGGAAAGAGGGTCACGTCTGCTGTCTGTGAAGGAGAGAATGCGTCGTGTTCATAGTAAGACTGTCTATATGGTCTTATATATATATATATATATATATATATATATATATATATATATATATATATATATATATATATATATAGTATCGCCTGACGTAGGTGTTGTTGGATAATTGAAGCCAGCGGCGGTTAACTTGATCATGTTGGCCTTATGGAACGTTAGAACATTACTTAAGAGGGTTTGAGTTCTCATGTTGGTGTTGTGGAACGTTCGCGTGATCTGTTTTCACTCCGGTTCGTGTTTGAGCGTGATAATGTTATCAAAGGTCAAGGTTTTTTTTTTTTATATATATATATATGTGTATTCTGTCTGGCAGGTGCTTCTCTGCGATATACAGTTCATCGGCGATAGTCACTGCGTAGAAATGCGACCTTATCGGTTATCAGTCTTATCTGTTGTGGCTTATCAGGAAAGCAGTTTTTGTCGTGGTACTGTGCGTTGGGCTGGGCCGCAGAGGGCCAGTGTAGCCTTGGGCCTCCCTTGTGGTGGTAGTAATAGTGGGATCTCGCCGCCTTCGTCACCATCCACCACGCCCAGCCTAGGTGAACGCACCTACGGGTGACGGAAATGCGAGAGGCGGGCGGGACACTGGTATATACACATGTGTTACGTGACCCGGAAGGGAGGAAAGGCTTGTGATCTGTATCTAAGGGGAGAGTAACATTGAGAGCGGAACTCTCCCTGTCCGGGTTACATCCGACTGGATCTCCTTATCTTGATACGGATAAGCGGGCGTGATAATGTGGTGTGTGAACACACACCACCACAGCCCTCCTCTAGTGTCCGCGTCTAGTGGTGTGTGTGTGTGTGTGTGTGTGTCTGGTGCAGGACAAGGCACGGGCATCAGCAAGGCGCTCGCTTACGTCGCCGTGCCAGGTGGGAAACGTGTAGTGAAATGCATTATGGGACGGGCCGATCGTAGCTGGACCTGCTGTCGGCTCTTGGTGACGCGCCGCAGGCAGCTCACGCGATGACGAATCGTGGTAATGACTCAACAGCGAGTGAATGTGACCAGCCCAGATGACCCAACTAGGTGATTCACGTCCCGTTAGTAATGGCGTTGGGATGTGGTGGTGTGGACGTGGTGGCCAGTGTGGTATGATCGCGTCTGGGGCGAGACACTACAGCGTGAGCGGAGGAGGATAGAACGCTTTCCCTTCAGTGTGGTGATCCGTTAGTTCGAAGACTCGCTCTTGGCTCTTATCTCGAGAGCAGGTCGTAACTCTGGTGATAGTCTGGTCCATGGTAAGGGCCTTGTGTATACACACACACACACTTGGGCGCCATCTACAGGAGAGAATAATACTATAATCCCGTACGTAAGGACGAAGACAAGAGTGGTGTGGGTCGTCCCCCTACGTTACGGTGAGTAAGGCTGGGTTGTCTATAGTATTGCTGTACTCTGGTGCCTCCGTCGTGTGATGGTGTGGTGAGGTTCCCTCATAAGGGGCCGATCATTGTGTTTAACCATACGTTATCCTGATATGTGATTGTATGTTGATTTAGTAAATAGACGGGGCCCTTAGCCAGCCTCTGTAGCTTGCGTCATGTATGTATGATATTGGCACTGGCTCATTCTGTACTGTACCTGTATTTTTTCCACTGAATGGGTCCCGCAGCTCCATCTCTGTAACGTGTTGGTTCACACTCTCAGTATTTGTGTCATTCCATATGCTTGTGTTGTGGCCTTAATGTCTTGGCCACACTGTGGCCTGGGGAAGGAAAGATGATGGTTGATCACACCACTTTGATGGTCGTGGCTAAAACCCGACTCTTCCCCCCAGGGTTGTCTGTCTTGTGGCCCCACTGAGTTATAGCGTCGTATCCCTCCTTGGGGTGGCCCCGTGATAACGCCTGATAACCTCTGATATCTGATAGGAAGTTTGATGTTGTGTATCGCCCGTGGCAAGCAAGGGCAGCTTGCGTGTGAAGGTGGTGGATGAAGCCTCGTGTGGTGTTGGCTGTGCCCTGCGTGAAGAAGGCGTTTTGAAAGCATACCTCGTGTCTGCTACGATTGTAATGGACCATCGTTGTGTGTGTGTGTGTGTGTGTGTGTGTGTGTGTGTGTATGTGTGTGTGTGTGTGTGTGTGTGTGTGTGTGATTAGAGTGGGGAAGGTACCTGCTTTTTGGATTGGCAGTGATTTCCTCGTTTGTTGGTAATTGCCTGTCTTAAGACTCTTTGAGCCATGGGTTTTGATTTCGTCATTGACTTTGTACTGGATGTTAAAAACCTTTGAGCATTATGGTACTGCCCTTGAGCACGACGGTACTACCCATGAGCACGACGGTACTGCCCTTGAACACGACGGTACTGCCCTTGAACACGACGGTACTGCCCTTGAGCACGATGGTACTACCCTTGAACACGATGGTACTGCCCTTGAGCACGATGGTACTGCCCTTGAGCACGATGGTACTACCCTTGAACACGACGGTACTGCCCTTGAGCACGATGGTACTACCCTTGAACACGACGGTACTACCCATGAGCACGACGGTACTGCCCTTGAACACGACGGTACTGCCCTTGAACACGACGGTACTGCCCTTGAACACGACGGTACTGCCCTTGAGCACGATGGTACTACCCTTGAACACGATGGTACTGCCCTTGAGCACGACGGTACTGCCCTTGAGCACGATGGTACTACCCTTGAACACGATGGTACTGCCCTTGAGCACGATGGTACTGCCCTTGAGCACGACGGTACTGCCCTTGAGCACGATGGTACTACCCTTGAACACGATGGTACTGCCCTTGAGCACGATGATACTGCCCTTGAGCACGATGATACTGCCCTTGAGCACGATGGTACTGCCCTTGAGCACGATGGTACTGCCCTTGAGCACGACGGTACTGCCCTTGAGCACGACGGTACTGCCCTTGAACACGATGGTACTGCCCTTGAGCACGATGGTACTGCCCTTGAGCACGATGATACTGCCCTTGAGCACGATGATACTGCCCTTGAGCACGATGGTACTGCCCTTGAGCACGATGATACTGCCCTTGAGCACGATGGTACTGCCCTTGAGCACGATGATACTGCCCTTGAGCACGATGGTACTGCCCTTGAGCACGACGGTACTGCCCTTGAGCTCGACTGTGCGGAGTATGATAGCCTGGTCAGGTCGTCATGGCCAGAGGTCACACGGATTCGTGCCTTCGTGATGAACGAACGCTTCATAGCACAACCGCGTCATGCACCACCCCCTCGGATTGCACCAGTATGACCCCCCTGCCCCTAGGGAACAGTACTAATCCTTCCTAGGTCGGAGGTTAGGGCTGGAGGTCGTGGCGGGGGGGTGTCAGGATGGCTCACACGTGAGGGGGCGGCGATGACCCCCCCCTAGTGTTACTTCATTGGTGGGCCTCGCAGGCATCCCCCCACTCATCCCCCCCCCTCACTCTATCTCCCCCCCTCCCACTCTCTCTCTAACCCCCCCCCCCCTCCCGGAGAATTACGGTAGGGGGTTAAGTAAGTGAGTGGAGTAGGGGTCGGACGACAGGGCTAATGGGCCGGCCCCTTTCACCGTGTTTTAATATCATCATTAATGCAGGACGGCGCTCACTTTGTGCGTGTGTGTGTGTTGGAGGGCGGGGAGGAAGTCTGGTCTGTCTGTGCCACGCCCTGCGCCATCACTCCCACCTCCCCTTTCTGGCCGTCCACGCGCTGCCAATGTCCCGTCTTGTCAGTGGGAGTCCTTAACAAGTGGAGGGAGAGAGAGAGAGAGAGAGAGAGAGAGAGAGAGAGAGAGAGAGAGAGAGAGAGAGAGAGAGAGAGAGAGATAAGCTCATTACCGTCACCCCTGCGTATATTTGGCGGCGGAAGCCACTCGTTCGTCTAATTTGAATCTGATGTGGTCGCGGTGAATTAACGGTTTAGCGTTCCTGGCCGTGACGCGCTCACTGGGGCGCCCGTCCAGGGTCGAGCAGGGCGTAGGTTCGCATCCTGGTTGCGGCAGTCGGCCCACAGTCAACCCAGCTGTTCGTCCGAAGCCCTTAGGGTTTGGTCGATGAAATGGGTATGAGTCTCTCTCTCTCTCTCTCTCTCTCTCTCTCTCTCTCTCTCTCTCTCTCTCTCTCTCTCTCTCTCTCTCTCTCTCTCTCTCCCTCCCACTGCCTCACTGTCCCATCGAGGTTATTATTTTAGCCTTTCACTGGATTTATCTTAAGCCTTTCCCCTATGGATGTATCCTGCCCTTCCCCTGGGGTGTTTCCTTTTCCCTGGGATGTATTCTATCCTTCCCTGGAGTGCATATTGCCCATCCCTGGGATGTATCCTATCCTCCACCTGGGATATATATATATATCTCGTCCTTCTTTACGGTGTATCCTGCCCCCCTTTTTTTCTCTCCCTGGGGTGTATCCAGCCCGTCCCCAGGAGTGTATCACGTTCTTGCCTGGAGTGTATCTCGTCCTGGTCTGGCCCTCTCCTCCTCCACCCCGCTCCCCATCCTCACCGCGTGTCATGTGAACTCACCACACTGTTGGCAATCCACTGTTGAGATCGTGGCTGTACTCGATGAGGAGGAGGAGGAGGAGGGGGGGAAAAAGGAGAAAGAAATATGGCTTTCCTTTCCCCGGCCTCATTTCCTGCTTGGAGGCTTTATATACCTCGTTTGCTCCTCGTTGATTCGCTGCTGACTGGTGTGTGTGTGTGTGTGTGTGTGTGTACCTAGTTCGTAGGTTTTCCCGGGGTGGAGGGGGTGCTTTAATGGGAGTGGGGGGGTCACGTTTGGAAAGCCTCTCTCTCTCTCTCTCGCTCCCCGGGGGAGGGACTAAGTTTTGCGAGTGGAGGTGTTGTGCGTCCGGCATGCGGCGCTTGGGAACCGTGAGTGAGGTAAGGGGATAAGGGAGGAGGGAGGTTATTAGAAGTGGGTCAGGAGGGTAGGTGCGCTAATGAGGAGAGGGTGTGTCGAAGTGGGAAGGTGATGTGGGAGGGCAGCTTTCACGCTGGGGAAGGGTGGGCGGTCTTCCCTCGCCTTGCAAGGAGGGAACGTCTACAGGAAAGACTCGTAAGGACAGATAAGAATGACTTGTATATAGAGGACCCACGTCTATGTCTTCTCGTTCGAGATGTACGACCATCTATGGAAGTTTCAGGGAGAGAGTCGGACAGTCTGTCTAGGAACGGATTGAGCGCTCTTTAAGGATCTGATTGTAAGCTTATTTTGGATACAGTACGGGAACAGGTCGTGCTCAGCTGTTCCAAGAGGAGGGAGCTTCTCGAGTGGGTGTGGGGCGCGCGCATGTTAGATTACCAGACTTTGGGGGAGAGCCAGTCTCTCCCTACTGGACAGCCCCGAAGTGGGTTGGGTTCGGAGGGGACATAGGCAAGTTGGGTTGGTTTTTATCTTGTCGGGATCCACCCGAACGCAAAGCAGAATATTTCAACTTTATACTTTTGAAGTAAATAAGTATTTTTTTTATACTTTTGAGGGGGTTTGGTAGAAATTCTAGTGAGAGTAAGTGATTGTGGTGGTAGATAGTGTGAAGCAGAGCAAGAACATTTTGGGAGCCAGGCGAGAGTGGGCGTTTGGGGACCTGCCGTGCGTGGCACTACGTCCCAGGTTGCCCAGCGGGTGGGCACTCCATCCCCAGGTGGAGAGTTGTAGTGTCGTAGTGGACGGCGCTACCTGTTCCTCCAGTCTGGTCTGGTCTGCCTGGACCATTACGACACCCCGATCCGTCCGACCGGTTCCTCTGGCTGGGAGCAAACCTGTGTGGTCAGTAATCTTGGCCAAGATGATACTGGCTGAGGGTATGAGTGACCTCATCTGAACCTTACCTTCCCCCAACAACTCTCCTCCCTCCTTCCTCCCTCCCTCCTTCACTCCTTCCCTCCGTCCCTCCTGCACCCGTGCCCCTTCCATTGGCTCAGTTGACTACTTTTTACCAGCGGGTTCAAAGATAAATACGATGCCTTACCAGCAGGTCGCTTTTACTGACCCGTCACACACACGTCTCTTAACGAGAGAGAGACTGTTTGATGACTAGCAGTGGAGGAGATCGACCTATGGCTCATAATAAGAAAGGCTGAAGGTTACTGGTGGAAGGGAGTGAGTGGCCTCCAGTATCCGGGGGAGGGCGGAATATATATATTTTATTGATTTGAGAGACATTAAAACGTTGACCTGGAACTTTTATTTAAGAAATACGGGACACCGAAGAACACAGTTGCTAGATCGATCGAAGGAAAATACATATCGTGCCGAGAAAGTTATAGTCATTGACCTCGAGCATCATCGCCTGGCTGAGGACACAAGAAGGAGGGAGGGAGATGCCGAAGCAGCAGGAGCAGCAGTATGAATGGGAGATGAGCCAGGCAGGCAGGATGCGACCTGAAGATACGACCTACACCGAGATCGTGGCTCTCCTCCTCCTCCTCCTGCATGTGGTCGAGTTCGCCGCCACGCCGGTGGAGTTCGACGTCGCCCGTTTCACACTACAACTTCCCTTGCTAATTCTCACTGCAGGACGGGACTCCGGGGGACTCGAAGTCTTAGAGAGAGAGAGAGAGAGAGAGAGAGAGAGAGAGAGAGAGAGAGAGAGAGAGAGAGAGTCGTCCACGACCCAGACAGAGGCTGCTGACTGTACTGTTATGCCACCTGCCTGCCACCACCAGTCTGGCTGATCGCACGGTGCCTGCCACCACCAGTCTGGCTGATCGCACGGTGCCTGCCACCACCAGTCTGGTTGATCGCACGGTGCCTGCCACCACCAGTCTGGCTGATCGCACGGTGCCTGCCACCACCAGTCTGGCTGATCGCACGGCAGCCAAGACGAACGAACGAACGAGCTGGTCTGGACCGGGAGGTGGTGGTGTGGGTTGAGTGAAGGGGGGGGGGAGTAGGAGGCAGGCAGGCGTGGGGGTGTTGTGGGTGTGGTGTGGGGAAGGGAGGAGGCAGGCAGGCGTGGGGGTGTTGTGGGTGCAGTGTGGGGGAGGGAGGAGGCAGGGAGGCGTGGGGATGTTGTGGGTGCAGTGTGGGGGAGGGAGGAGGCAGGGAGGCGTGGGGGTGTTGTGGGTGCAGTGTGGGGGAGGGAGGAGGCAGGCAGGCAGGCGTGGGGGTGTTGTGGGTGCTGTGTGGGGGAGGGAGGAGGCAGGCAGGCAGGCGTGGGGGTGCGGTGGGTTGGGGGGAAGGAGACAGGCGTGGGGTTCACCGGAACTAACATGGTGTACAGTTAACCAGTTTGGTGTTGCGCGGTTTTTTTTGTGTGGTCCTCCCTCCGTGATGAATACGATAATTAGATAGAAATTATTTAGGCCAAGTAATGGCATTGATTTAGATGTTGAATTCTGTTTGAAGACTTTTGAAAAAAAAAAAAAAAGATATATATAGCGTTGACTAGTCTTTGTGAACTCGGGGTTTTAAGTCTGTGAATCTTTAAAGAAAAAAAAAATTTGATTCCCTCTTTCACTGATGGTTGAAAAAGGAATTAGATACGATGGTGCGACCCTTGGGGGGCGATAGCCCACCCACCGCAGAGAGAGAGAGAGAGAGAGAGAGAGAGAGAGAGAGAGAGAGAGAGAGAGAGAGAGAGAGAGAGAGAGAAGGGGGTGGAGGCGAGGCGGTATAGAACTCCCCGGAAATCAGTTTTTGAGCGCGTTCTCCGGTGTTAGAATTGCTTTCCTGCTCCACTAA
This sequence comes from Panulirus ornatus, assembly GCF_036320965.1. Classification (NCBI taxonomy): domain Eukaryota; kingdom Metazoa; phylum Arthropoda; class Malacostraca; order Decapoda; family Palinuridae; genus Panulirus; species Panulirus ornatus. The sequence continues at coordinate 36,838,700 of NC_092278.1, forward strand.
AGTACTGGAATCTTACACACACACACACACACACACACACACACACACACACACACACACACACACGCCCGGTGGAATTGGATTTGACCAGAAGCCAGGCAGCGTGGGCGCTGAGGGTTTGGTGTGTCAGGTCGGGAAGGGGGGAGGATGATGATGGGTCGCTTAACCACCAAGATGGGGTTTTAGTTGAACGTCTCGTTAGTTTCGTTCGTTTATTACATGTCGTTTATCTTTTTTTCTTTGTCAACGACGAAATACTAGTTCGAAATTTGGTTCATAATGAAAAAAAAAGTATTTAACGAGATTTTTTTTGTGTGTATATGTATGTGTGGTGTGTGTGTGTGTATATGTGTGTGTGTGTGTGTGTGTGTGTGTGTATGTTATGTAGTGTTTGGATTATTTGATTGGTTTGTAGGGCAGAGGGACACATTGCCTTCTTGCCCGGCATCACAGCTCCTCGCGCCAGGCTGTAATGATGTGTGTGGCAATTTGGTAAATATTTGCTGATCCCTGTGGTGGTTAGGGGGGGGAGGTTGTGATGATGACGAACAGCCCTGGTAATGATGTTTGCCGTTTCTTATCGCTGGTGGGCCATCTTGGCACTTACGGTCCGTGCCCACCACACCACTACCACACCACCACCACTGCCACACACCACCACTACCACCACACCGCTACCACACACCACCACCACCGTCCCCTTCCACCGTCCCACCGACCCTCTCCCCATGAGACGTAGGAGAACGTGCTCGTCTCTGGTCGACCAGACCAGACCAGTGTTGCTACTTGCTTCCTACCACCCGTCCGTCAACCGTGCATTGGTAATGCACCGCCACCTGCCACCTCTGCGTCAGGTGTTGGTGGTGCCTTGCCTCTTGGCTCCTTACCCTCGTGTCAACGAATCGATTTAAGCCCCCTCCCCGTCCCTCTCCTTCTCTCTCCCTCCCTCCCACACACACATGTTGGTGTGAATTATCCTTACATCCGCCTCGACTGCCCTACCCCCTCCCCTGCTCATGATTAGGTCATTGCTTTCAGCCGTGCCATGTCTGCTTCTGCTTACAAAAAAAGAAAGTAATTCTCATGGTATACTGACCTCCGTTGACGGTCTGCAGTCTATATTTTTCTCGCTAACTTTTCTTTTTTTTTTTCTTTCTGTAGATACGAACAGGGGCGCTAATTTTGGCGGTCGAATTAACGGTATACCGCAGACATATTTGTAGTTGTGCGTCAAATGCTCCGTCTTCTATAGTTTTATCTCCTGTCTGTAAATGTACAGTAAGGGTTTGAAGTTATTGTGGTAGGGTCGATTGTGGTGGTGGTGGTTCGTGGTTGGTTTGGTGCGTGGCAAGTTTTGGTGGTGGTAATGCGGGCTCTGCATGATGTATGTTGGATGCAGTCACCCCTGGCCTCGTTGCATGTCGGTAACGTGAGCGAGGTTGTTGTATTGAGCGCCCGTGTATTGTGTGCTTTATGGTTTTGGTGTGGGTGGTTGTGGTTGCCGGATGTGGTGGTGTGGTGTGGCAGGGCTAGCGTAGTGGTGGGCGGGTGGTGGATGGGGTAATGTTTGAAAGGATTTACGGCTGGGATGTGTGGAGGGAGGGGTCGAGAGCGTGATGATGGAGTGGTTGGATATTGATGTAGTTGAGTGTGTGTTTGCGGTGTGGTTAGTAGCAAGTGTAGAGGTGAATGGAGGTGGATGCTAGTGTGGTTTGGGGAGGGGTGGACGAGGGGTGGACAGAATCGACGTGGTGTGGTGGTCAGCGTTGCGAGCGTAGAGTTTCACGTGCTTGTGTTCGAGTCTCTGACAAGACTGGCCGGCTGTGAGGTAGAGGTGGAGGTGAGGCTTGTATGGTGAGGGACTGAAGGTTGGTGTGTGTGTGTATGTGTGTGTGGTAGGGGTTGAGGAGGTAGTGCTTTTTAGATTGGTGTGTGGAGGGTGTTATGCTGGGCAGAGTTGCAATCCGGATGCCCGTACTGCCCACCTCCTGGGTTGATTATCCGTCTGGTTACCGCTCAGTCCCTGCTCTTGACTCGCCATACATCCTCACCTCCCGCCCCCTGCTCTTGGCTCGCCATACATCCTCACCTCCCGCCACCCTCACGGTCGCCCACCCCACGGCAAAAGCAGCCGTCAGCACCACTATTAAAACTCATCATTACCCCTCTAGCGGAAGCATCCGTCAACATTTGTATCGGCGGTGTGTTTTCTTAAACAGATAACCAGATATGGTCGAAAGCCTTAAGAGACTCCCTCCTCGCTGCATATCGCCGCTTCTCCCAGATGCGTTTCGTCCACTCGCCCTCTATATCACGCCACATGTTATCACAACTGCCTGCCTCAATTACACTCACATTAGGGCAGGATTCCCCACAGGGTGCACACGCAATCGAGTCAAGTTAAGTGTCCCTGAAATTGTTGCTTCCCGTTTCTTTTGTTAGAGAAACTGTTCCAGATCACAAAAACAGGATGACCCCTGGCATTTCACAACTTAGTTAACTTTTATTCATCACGTTGAACGTCTAGTGTTTGAAACCGCACATCGCAAAAGTAAATGTATCACGTTAAACGCCTGTTGTTTGAAACCTCGCAATACGTAAGTAAACTTATCACGTAAACATATGTCCTTCGAAACCGCGTATTGCATAAGTTAAAAGTCTCTCTCTCGAAAACCTGGGTGTCCTCCTCAGATGCCAAAATACTCTTTTCTGAACAATTCTTTCGATTTTAAAAAGAAGTTGTTTTCGTCCTTTTTTGCGGTGGTGTAATGCTCTCACATCTGGCAAGGGTGTAGGTCAACGTACATGTTTACCATTGTCTTTATCTTGACCTCAGAACTTGTTCCCGTTCTCCCCCCCCCCCCCCCCCGCTGGTTTCGCTGTTCATAGCAGCTGTTGGTAATGTAATTCACAAGTTGTGGTAAAACGTATACAAGAAATGGAAGAAAGATTCGTTTTGATCATTTTCTGATGAATGTAAGGTTTGTGCCTGGGTTCACAAGCGGTAGGGTTCTTGGGAGTTGTCGATCATAAGGAAGTTTAGCATTTTCGTGAAAAAGATAAACTCAGCGGGATGACCCTTGCGTAGAATGGCTTGGCCCTTTTTAACCTGACCTTTCATGGTCAGGTCAAAGCCACCCCCCCCCCCCAAAAAAAAAAAAAAAAAAAAAGAAAATCAAGTCAGAGGGAAGAAAAATACCCATCCGTCGAATTAAAGTGAATGATGTATATATCTGGGCTGAACAATGAGTTCTGTGATTTTGTTTTAACATTATACGTAGATTTAGTTCAGCACTACCACCACCTGTGACTCAGGCTTTTACTGGGAGTGAAAAAGTGGCAGGTGTTAGAGAGAGAGAGAGAGAGTGGGCTGAAGCAATGGCAAGCAGGTGATAGAGAGAGAGAGAGAGAGAGAGAGAGAGAGAGAGAGGTGAGAGAGAGAGAGAGAGAGAGAGTGTCGGGGAAGGAAGCAGTGGCAGGCAGGTGTCAGAGAGAGAGTGGGGGAGCAGTGGCAAGCAGCAGGCAGGTGTTAGAGAGAGTGTGGGGAGGGGGAGCAGTGGCAGGCAGGTGTTAGAAGGATGTTTGAAATGCTTGAATGTTGATGAAACTGTTGCACAGACCCAGCCAGCCGGCCGACCCTTCCTCTGAAAACAAAAAGAGGCGTGTTTCAGGCCGGAAGTAGAGATAGGACACACCAAGCAAAAATTGGCGTGAACCTTAATTTTTCCATTTTGGTTTAACAGTGAATTGGGAGTTCCTGTTGTGAGAAGAGGTTCTGTGGTTCATTTCCTCGTTTGCAGTAGTAGTGCCAGGGTTGAACTGGTGGACCTGAGGGTTTCTGACGGACAGTGCATGGGAGGACCAGTTAACAGAAGACCTGATGGTCTATGACGTGGCTATCTGTTAAAGGAATAGTCATGAGAGAGCCAGATAACGAAGACCTGATGGTCTATGACGAGGCTGTCTGCAAGAGAAGAGTTCATGGGAAAGCCAGATAACAGAAGACCTGATGGTCTATGCTGGAGGACTGCTATAGCAGGCCGGGTCCCTCATCCATGCGGACGAAGACTTCCCCTTTATGTGTAGTGGACCTTCCACCTCCTTATTTTACCTTGTCCTCTCCCATAGCCATGTGATCCCCAGTAGACGTGTCGTAAAGTGAGTATTTTATAGCAAGCGCTTCCCGTTTTATCGTCGGAGGAGGCTGTCTCTGTGGGCCGCCGGACTGCTCCGTCGCCGCCAGGAGTGACCGTCAAACGGACGTAGGTATTCATCAGCCTCCCACTCTTCCCCTGCTCCCCTCCCGATATGAACACAGAAGTCGTTGCTCACCACTGGAGGTTCGGGCGAGGCTGTAGCCCGGCGAGGCTGTAGCCCGTGCTAGGCATGCGAAGTGGAGTGGAATGTCCGATAAGCTACAGGGGTTAGGCCGGGGCTACACAGTTTGGGATGAAGACTTTGTAAACTAAAATTGCTATCAGGAAGGGAGGCTGGACGGTGGCGGGGTTGTTGTGAAAAGTCTCTTATTCTCCTGCGCTGCGGGAGGCCCCATGGGGCTGCTGTACATTTCCCCGCCCGTCATAATGTATGTATGTAATTATCTTATTGTACAGGACCGGGCAGGGCATTGTACACTGGTGAGGGGGCGACAGCGGCTAAGCTCCCTCTCCTTTCTTGTTGCCGGGTCGAGTTTTTATCGGCCCACAGACACCCTTGGTGTTCATCCGTTCCGTTGGTTTACTACTGCAGAAGTATTTCTTCAGTATTTAGGGCCGGCGACCTCCCCCCTGGCCGATGGGTTCCTCTCTCTCTGAAGTGTCCCAAATGCCCCCCATATATGTTTGATGGAGGAACCTGAAAGTTGTGTGGTTGTCCTCCCACGTTCTTCTTTCTCTTGGCAACTGAGGTAGGCTGGGAATAATGGATAAGTGCCCTTTAAGCCGGCGAAACAGCAGCTGGACCACAAGACTAAATCCAGCTGACATTTCGTTCATTAAGCAAGTCGAGGGAAATGATGGGAGGGGATAGAGGACGTCTCTCTCTCTCTCTCTCTCTCTCTCTCTCTCTCTCTCTCTCTCTCTCTCTCTCTCTCTCTCTCTCTCTCTCTCTCTCTCTCTCTCTCTGCGTAAGGCTTGGTTCCTAGAATCCTGTGGAGGAGGGAAGGTATCCCTCCGCCACTGGATGGATGGATGGGAGCCACCGTCTGGTCTGGTCTGGGGCGAATATCAGCTGAGGTTCATAATACAGGAGTGGAAGTGTCTGATGGGAATTTATCACTTTCTCTTTTTTTTCTCTTCTTTCCAGTCTTGCAATCCGTGTGTACGAGGTCGTTCATATGTACCGAGGTACATAACCGGGATGTGTGGACGTGTGTATGTGTGGCTAGATATGTGTAATGTTATATGCACCCTTTGTCTTAGGTAGATTGCTAGAGAGGTTGGAGTTGAGGGAATGGTTTATGTCTGACAATGAACGGAAATGATGAATGCGATTTTGGGAAAAATAGTTCCAGTCATGCAGGCGGAGTGCTGGTGGTGTGTTAGTTGCTTTTTCCCGGTGTACACACACACACACACACACACACACACACACACACACACACACACACACATGCACAAAAACCGGGATTTAAGTCGTTAGTTTTGGGAGAAGATGTGAGGGGGAAAAAACCTTTGTTTCTTTTAAGTGTCGTGTTACATACGCGGTTACTTGGGTCTTTTGGATGAGTTAGGCTTTCTTATGATTCTGAAGTGTTGTGTTACATAACACGCACACACACACGGTGACGTGGGTCGAGTGGACTGACTCACTCTAGTGGTTGAGTAGTTGGTGGGTAATAACAGTAATTGAGGGTTTAAGAGTTAATTGCATCCGAAGGCTGAAGATATAGGAGAAAATAAACTGTAAATGTTGTGTATGTGTGTGTGTGTGGGAGGGATAGAGTGGAGAGAGAGAGAGAGAGAGAGAGAGAGAGAGAGAGAGAGAGAGAGAGAGAGAGAGTCCACGAATATTGATTGAACTGGTAGTCAGTAGTACAGTGGTTTAGATAAGGATGTTTTTTGATGCCGTGTGCACAAACTCGAATGGGCTCGTTGCCGGTTGTGGTCCCGGACTGCAACTCGGGGTCGAGGGATCTGTGGTGGCGAGAGCTGACGGTGGGGTGGTACATTTTGCTCTTCCCAGATTTACCTGATGTAGTGCAGGTGGTGGTTGGAGACGGTTGGTCGGACCAGTGTGCTGAGCGCCTCTTGCTAAGGTGATGGGATAGAGAGAGAGGGGGCTAAGGATGGTCTTGGATGCCACCCTCTGCACCTGTTCTAGTGTGGTGTGGCTGGCGACCGGAACGACTATTCCCAGGCCCACCAACCTGTTGGCCAGCTTTCCCTGCTACAGTATCCTCCTCATCTTTCCCACCCCCCTGCTGCCCTTACCGGTTATGCTCGCTGGGAAAGTGTGGCGTTTCACGGGGTTACCTGGTCCCCGTTCTCTCTCTCTCTCTCTCTCTCTCTCTCTCTCTCTCTCTCTCTCTCTCTCTCTCTCTAAATTTGTTTCCCTCGCAGGTTTTTGCAGGGGTTCGAGCATCAGTCGTTTTCCATTTTATTGAGGATTTACGAGACATGTTCGACTGAAGGAGAGTTTGTTAGATTCCGTGAAGTACGTCGACGTAACCCTTGGGTTGTATGACTTCATTCCTTGAGTATTACGACTTGAGCCCCTTAAGTAAGATAACCACATGAATGAGGTGACTTAAGCTCCCAAGTAAGTTGAGTCATCCCCATGAATAAGGTGACTGAGTAAGTTCATGAGTAAGATGACTTAACCCCTGGAGTAGTTCGATGAATTGTCATAGTATTCAGTGATGGCAGCTAAGGCGTCCATTCCAGTCGCATTGCCACACTTCGCCTCACGCAAGGTTTTCGCCACCTCTTCCCTTTTCACCAGACCAATTGTCATGACACAATCTCGGTGTCGCTCCACGTCCTAAGGCCACTAGTTGCCTTGTGGCTGTAGTGAGCGGGTATAGGAAGCCATGGCAGAACCTCGTACAGCATAATACGGTTAAATGCAACTTGGAACATATTATCTTGCAGGTTATTTGATGATAGGTTGTGATATGTGTACTGCTGAAGACTGCATTGTGCGCACTCGTGTGTATTTATTTAAATGCGTAGGTGTATACACATGCGTAAAGTGCATATTCTTATTGGCTAGAGCCATTTTTTTTTTTACCATGATGCCCTCTTCTGTACATCATTGTGTTTTGTGGGCTACTGATGAGGGACCAAGGGTGAGGAACTCGTAAGGGGAACCAGGGGTCTGAGGAACTCGTAAGAGACGAGTTGTGTGAGGGACCAGGCGTGTGAGGACCTCGTGAGAGAGCAGTGGTGTGAGGAACACATGAGGGACCAAGGCGGGTGGGTGAGGGGCAGCTTGTGGGTGGCTTGCTGGAGGAGGAGGAGGTGGTGGAGATGGTGTTTGCGGTGGGGGTTGTGCGGGAGGCGTGACAAGAAGGGTCAGCCAAGCGTCTCACAAAACCGTCGGCCGGGCGTGTCTGCAGAGAGTCTTTGAACCGTCAGCCGGGCGGATCGTCAGCCAGGTGCGTCAGCCGGGGCCGGCGGGGTGAGGTGTTTCATCTCAGCTTGTTCGTCCAGGGGGAACGAGTCATCCGAGGTGTCACGAACCGTGAGCATGACGCGTCAGCCAGAGTGTGTTGTCTGCGTGGTGTAGACGACCTTTCTTCAGTCATGCACAACTCCCCCTGTATCGAGGGAGGAAGGGGAACAGGGTTTTGAAATTGCTGTTATTGGTAGGGTTACAGATGAGGTTTACAGGTACTCTAGTAACCAGAGGGTTTTGTTAACGTAGGTCTAAGATTTGTGGTTGTGGCAAAGTTGCTGCAGATTGGGAAGTTTACATATTTTCTGTCCATTTTCTTTGATTTTATCAGTCAGATGTTATTATTATACTTGTAAATTGGTTGATCAATTTTTTTATTTTATTTTATTTTATTTTTTTTTTTTTTTTTTGTGTGTGTGTGTGTGTGTGTGTGTGTGCGCGCGTCAGTTGATCATTGATCATTCAGAGCTACTTGCTTGTCATGTGGTCTTAATGATTGATAATTGGGATCCATCGTCCCACTAATAATGATGGAAGTTGATTTGATGAACTTGTGTGTGACCAGGGAGAGTACTCTCTCTCTCTCTCTCTCTCTCTCTCTCTCTCTCTCTCTCTCTCTCTCTTGCTTGGATTAGTAGCTTAATTTGAGAGAGTTGTTAGTGGATGAGGTGTACGGTGGGAGGAGTATAGTCAGGGACACAACGAAGACATACACAGGTAAATTTACTCGTGTTTTGGACAAGTGTTGTTGAGACACAGAGAATGGACACTCACATAAGCTACGATCTTATTTAAACAGTTTATGATTCTGAAATTGTGGTGAGAGAGAGAGAGAGAGAGAGAGAGAGAGAGAGAGAGAGAGAGAGAGAGAGAGAGAGAGAGAGAGAGAGAGAGAGAGAGAGTTCAGGACAGTACCGTCCTTGAACGAGACAGTACGATCATTTGAGCAAATAGCCACGACTTGTCCCATTGACCTGACCTCTTAAGGTTCACGTGAGTCAGAGGCTGGGGGGCCACCATCATAGTCGAGGTTCGTCCCGTCCTCCTTCGGGAAGCTCTCCATAGTCGAGGTTTGTCCCGTCCTCCTTCAGGAAGCTCTCCATAGTCGAGGTTCGTCCCATCCTCCTTCAGGAAGCTCTCCATAGTCGAGGTTCGTCCCGTCCTTCTTCATGAAGCTCTCCATAGTCGAGGTTCGTCCCATCCTTCTTCATGAAGATCTCCAGAGTCGAGGTTTGTCCCGTCCTCCTTCAGGAAGCTCTCCATTCCTCTGTCATGACCGTAATGGAATGGTGGGCTGTGGTCACATTCTTGAACAGGTATGACCTCCCAGGGACAGAGTTAAGACTCACCACCTCCCCTTGTGTACACCATTTTATTGCCTCCTCGAGCAATGAGACTCATGTACCTATTATCAATGGAATCTAATATTCAAATGGCGAAATCTTCGGAAGGGTCTTCATCCCCGCAGCCCGGGATGGGGTCCAGGCTGCTGGATTGGGTTGTTGATCTCCCTCATACTATACCTACCCCCCCCCCCCTTTTTTTTTTATTCATTTAGTTAATCCTGATATTTAGGTGGGTACGTTTTTTATACCCCGAAAAACAACACACACACACACACACACACACACACACACACACACACACACACACACACACACACACAACACGCACACATCAGTTGGAGTTAATTTAGAGTTAGAGTGCCATATTTTTGTGGCGTATATAACGTATTGGTTGGTTAATTGGCTCCCGAGTGTGTGTGTGAGTGCAAAATAGGCTCATGTGGTGGGGACTCGGGCGAGGGACTCTGTGCTCAACGGTGGAGGCCCGTAAGAGCCAGTCCCCCGACCCCGGGTGTCCAGACCCAGGCGATATTGGTGGGCGATTGGTCTGGATTGATCTCCTTCCCATGATGGAGCGTGTGGGTGGATGGAAGGGATGGGGTGGGTCAGTGGGTGGGTGGAAAGGGTATGGGTGTGGGGACGGGGGGGTGTCAGTCCCCTAGGAGCGGCGCCCCCGGCCTCCCCTCCCCTCCCTCCCTACCCGTCATTCGAACCGCATTTGTTAATTAAGCATTAAAGTTATTGGCATTTTACGGTTAGAATATCATGTATGTTTATTACCTCATTACCTAACTCTCCTGTCTCTCCCTCCGCAGGTGGGTGTTGCAGCGGCCTTGTGTTGCTGGTGAGTGTTGGTGAGTATTGCTGGGGGTGGTGAGTGTTGCTTCCCCCACCCGTGTACTTGTAAGTGTTGCGCGTCGGCCCCATCGATGGCCCGGAAAGTGTGTTGCGGGTGCACCCAGTGAGTTGTATTGCCAGGGCGTCGCTGAGAACGCCCGCCGGGGTTGTGTTGCAGTAGTGTTGATGAAGACTTTAGGGTGGGGTGTTGTTTCGTTGTAGTGGTGTTGCGTTGAGGGAGGCGGTTAGGGTTGTGTTTCAAGAGTTGGTGAAGCACCACAGGGTTGTGTTGCTTAGAAGGGTGGGATGTTGGGCGTATGTACAACGCGAACCGAGTCGGTGATGCTGGGATGTTACAACACATACACACACACGCACGCACGCAAGCACACAGTATCATCAGTGTACCGAGACGGGAAGACAGACCCGAACACTATTGCTCCGGCTCGCATGATGATAACCTCCTCCTCCTCCTCCTCCTCCTCCTCCTCCTCCTCCACCGTCTCACCCTTCAATTTGCCCCTGCCAGACCGCATGGCCAACCAAACCTCCTTCACGCCATCAGCCAACGATTCGAAGCAGAGTTCCGTAAACAAACCCAACCCAAAATTCCTCCCTCCCCCCACTTTCCCATGCCCTTTGATGTAAAAAAAAAAAAAGAAATGTCCCGTTAACAGAGACAGATGGGAGTACTGGAAGCTGGCAACGGGAATTGTAATGGTTATCACAACCTACGCCATATATGGATTGGATACGAATAAAAGAAAACGGTGTGAGTTGCTCTCTCTCTCTCTCTCTCTCTCTCTCTCTCTCTCTCTCTCTCTCTCTCTCTCTCTCTCTCTGCAAAATATACATCGGTATTGAATTGTAAAGATTTTCAAACGTAACTCCGGAAAGTTATATTGGCCATTCAGGTAAGAAATGGTAATTAGAAAATGGGGTGTGAGACTCGAGAACGTTGAGTGTTGGCCGTAGAGATGAAGAAGAAGAGAATGAAGAGTGATGGCGAATTCTTTGAGAATTTGGGAAATTCCATTAAAAAAAAAAAATCGTAATGATTATAATTATGATATTGATGATTGTAATTATTATGGTTATTATCTAAGGAATTTTAAATGTACCACATTTTAGAGGTAGGAACCAACAGGGTCCCATACAGTGTAGTTGCGGAGGAGTTTGGGGGAAATAGCAGTGTAGGTGTGAAGCCAGAGACACACAAGGGAAAAACGTTTGTTTATGCTTCCGGGACAGAGATCATCCCGTCTCTACTGGTACGATCCTGGCGCATAACGGTTACCGGGATATGATGGTACGAGCCCTGTGTTACGTGCGGTACGAGCCTTGAGCACTGTGGTACCCTAGAGCATTGGCTGTGCGCTACGAGCCTTGAGCGCGACGGGTACGACCCTTGAGTGAGATAACCTAGTGTGCGGGCGACCCTGTCGGATCGACTGCCACTGTGTCATTTGTTTCCCCCATGACCTGAAGCTTTACCGCTGTGTGGCCAGTACAGCAATGAGAGGAGGCGTGGACATAACAGCAGTGATTCTAGGATCCGCCATTGCGTACAGGTTTAAGAGAGAGAGAGAGAGAGAGAGAGAGAGAGAGAAAAGAATGACTTGAGGTGGTCAATTGATGTTGGCTGGTCCGCCTTGCTTACCGGCTGCGCCACCCACCGCTTGCCTTCCAGCCAGCGACCGTTCCTCCCAGCAACAGATTACTTCCTCAGCGCTCTTTCACAACGTCCAAAAGATATGTTGTATCTCTAACCTTCGTGTCTTGTGAGAGGGGGGTTGTATTATAAGTGCACTGCTTGTAGTCTCTTAATGGATGCTTTCTTCCGGGCAACTTTTAAAGAGCTTTTGAATCTTTAAAAGTTGGATATAGTTCGCGTCTGCTGGCTGCTGAGCGTTGTTCGCTCGAGAAATTGTGTCCTGGGAATGTGTGGGTGAAGATGAGGTGATGAACACGAGACTCGTATGGTGAGGAGGAGGAGGAAGAAGAGGCGGCCAAGTGAAGAAATGGTGTGGGTAGAACGCCAAAAGCGGGAGCTGGGTTTGGTTTCGAAGGCGGCCCATCTGCTCCCCTCCTGAAGGAGCTGATTGTAAATACTGACGAGGGGTTTCTGAGGAGAGAGAGATGGATGGACTTGGAGTGGTTTTTTTGAGTGTAAACACACGCGAAGTGCTTCCTACTCGTTGTGGTCGTGGAAGGAAGGAAGTAACTGTAGACGTGGAAGTTGTGACTATTGACGTGGAAGTTGTAACTATTGACGAAACCTACTTCCTGTTGTAAGGTGAGGCAGACGCCGAGCTGACCCGCTCCCAGCTTCGGTATCCTGTAGAAGGTAAAGGGGATGTGTCCTGGTCGTAACTTGAGACGAAAGTTTTGATTGACTCCCTGAAATTGTTCTGGTTGTAAACAGACGTGGCGCTCTGGTGGCTGAACCCTAGACGAGGTGTTATAATGGCCCTTAACTGATAGTTTTATTAAGACTTGGCCGCTGTTTTTTCTCTCTCTCTTTTTCTCAGTTGTAATCACAGACCGTGTTTTCTTTCGCTTCTGAACTCGGACGCTATTGTTCCCTCCCCCTGGCTCTAACGCATGCGAGATGTTCTAATTGTTCTGTTATAACCAGGGGAAGTGTTCTTATGTTGACAGATCACGAGTAGCAGAAACGGACGCGTCTTTCTTTCTCCTCGGTATCAAATGTATGGTTTTCATCACGATTTGTGATGAAAGACGACACAGTTTAATCATTTTTTTCCTATGAAGACATTTATATATTTCTGCTCAAAAAGACATGACACCCGGTTATTTCCCCACGTCCGTAACGAGTACGTGATAACGTGGATATGAACAGAATTCGTGTTTACATTCCCCATTTTATCGAGAACTCGAAAACCCAAAATGGCCTCGTGGCCAGCGAGACGGGAAGGGAACGGTCCAGTCCATTTCTCGCAGATTCGAGCGAGGGAAGCAAATTGTCGTGTGGTTTAAAAAGACAAGAAATGAATGCTCCCTTGATTGTAAACACGAAAATGTAAATGGTCCACTAGTCACAGAGAGTCAGGACGACATCCTCTCTCTCCTCTGCAATATCCGGGGAACTCGTAAACCAGCGGTGCAGTTATCACGGAAAATTTGGGCGCCGCATTTACGGTCTGAATGGAGAGGCGACACACTGCCGGCTGGAATTGGTCAGGCTAGGGGAGGAATTAGTGAGCAGTCTGGGGTAGCGCCCCGGGGATGGGATGGAAGAGAAGGAGCGAGTGTTGTGGTGTGGGGTGGATGGTAGCTCGCGTGGATGTAGTAATGGGTTGATGCTGGAGCTTGGGCGGGCGCTGGACTTGATTGAGTTGTGAAGATTTTGTTGGTGGAGTTTGTGGAGAGGAAGGGGGTAAGTGGACGAGTCCCATCTCTACTCTTAATGGTGGTGAGTGGAGAGGAAGGGGGTAAGTGGACGAGTCCCATCTCTACTCTTAATGGTGGTGAGTGGAGAGGAAGGGGGTAAGTGGACGAGTCCCGTCTCTACTGTTAATGGTGGAGTGTGGAGAGGAAGGTGGTAGATGGGTGGATTAGTCCCTCTCCCATGATTGTTGATGGTGGAGTGTGTGGAGAGAAAGGGGGTAGGTAGGTGGACGAGTTCCTTCTCCATTGTTGATGGTGGAGTGTGGAGAGGAAGGGGGTAGGTAGGTGGATGAGTCCCTCTCCCATGGTCGTTAGTGGTGGAGTGTGTGGAGAGGGAGGGGGAAGGTAGGTAGGCAGGTGGACGAGTCCCTTCTCCATGATTATCAGGCTAGTTCGTCCCCTCCCTGAGCTGCCGTCTGATGTGACAGTTCCGCTCCTTGAGCTGCCGGATGGTGTGACGGTCCCTGTCTGTTGTGACTCTTCCTTTCCTCCTGCTGCCGTCCTTAAGCTGCCGTCTGGCGTGACAGTCTCCGTCCTTAAGCTGCCGTCTGGCGTGACAGTCTCCGTCCTTAAGCCGCCGTCTGGCGTGACAGTCTCCGTCCTTAAGCCGCCGTCTGGCGTGACAGTCTCCGTCCATAAGCCGCCGTCTGGCGTGACAGTCTCCGTCCTTAAGCCGCCGTCTGGCGTGACAGTCTCCGTCCTTAAGCCGCCGTCTGGCGTGACAGTCTCCGTCCTCAAGCTGCCGTCTGGCGTGACAGTCTCCGTCCTTAAGCTGCCGTCCCCTGTGTGGACCACATCCTGCCTCCCCTGGTGTGTGGCAATCGTTGCCACAGCCTACCCCTGAAGTTTGGTCGTCCAGCAGCACCAGTCACGGTGACTCGCTCGCCACACTTGGTCCGTCCAGCGTGGGTATTCGCGTGGGGTGTTCCCTTCACGAGGCGGGGGTTCTGTTAACTCTGGTCCGTCCAGCGTGGGTATTCCCTTCACGAGAGAGGGTCTGTTAACTCTCCCTTGCACTTGACGGACGGGTACGACCAGTGAACCCCACGGTACGACCCCCTCGAGGATTATACACGTATATAACTTTCTGGCTTGTTTACAACAGTGTCCTCTGGCCGGAATATCTCGCGTGAGTCATTGTATTGTACAGGTGGGGAAAGGCTGCATGGGCTTGGTGCTGCTGCTGCTGCACCTCACCTCTCTCCCGAACGACAGTTCTTCCCGTTTCATACAGTGTCCATGACAATGTTCGCGGGCATCCACACTCCTTTATATATATATATATATATATATATATATATATATATATATATATATATATATATATATATATATATATATATGAGTGGGAGTGTAAAAGATCTTTTTTTTTTTTTTCTTCGAACATTAAGGTCGAGGGCCGCCGCTCCCCAGTTCAGGGGGGCATTCTCTCTCTCTCTCTCTCTCTCTCTCTCTCTCTCTCTCTCTCTCTCTCTCTCTCTCTCTCTCTCTCTCTCTCTCCTGATATCTCAAGCCTCCATCAGGTGGTGATCTTGCCCTTCGTTAATGTTCTTTGCAGGAGAAATAATCAGGTACAGAGCCTCACGTCGACGGCCATAGATATGGCTTTTCTTCAATTAGAATAAAACATATTTATAAATTGTTATTATTTGGTGAAGGGATACTCATAAAGATGATCAGTATTTCGTGATTATCCATGCATTCTTCTGTCTGGTGGAGGGAAGGGTGTGTGGGTCTGTTTGTGGGTGGAGGGAAGGGTGTGTGTGGGTGGAGGGAAGAGTGTATGGGGGTGTGTGTAGTTGGAGGGCAGGGTGTGTGTGGGTGTGTGGGTGGAGGGGGCTCACGATGAAGTTTCCATTCACTCAAGTCAACAAGCATGAAAGGAATATGGCTCACACCTTGGTCATTCTCATGGAAGTAGAGATATATCACTGTTCCACCAGCTGTCAACTTGATCTGGTTATAACCTGTGTGGTTGAAGGGCACATAGCAGGGGCCCAGGTAGGTGGAGGCAAGCACAGGGCGTACAGTGGGTACAATACATGGACGAAGGAGAGGTGACAGGTGGGTCTGTGATAGTGTGGGTGAGGGACACACAGCAGGGGGCCCAGGTAGGTGGAGGCAAGCACAGGGCGTACAGTGGGTACAATACATGGACGAAGGAGAGGTGACAGGTGGGCCCTAGGACCCAGAGAGCTCTCGTCCCCCTGAAGAAAATGGTGAACAGCATCGCTTGTGGCACTGGCCTGATAGATACAAAGGTGATTATAATTGGCTACGTCTTGGAAAACGTGGCGTTCGACACCCGGAGAGTTAAGTTGATAATCGCTGTAGATAATAATAATGATAATAATAGTAATAATGATGATAATAATAATAATAATAATTTTTTTTTCATACTATTCGCCATTTTCCATTATTATTATTAATAATAATAATAATAATAATAATAATAATAATAATAATGATGATAATAATGATAATGATAACGGTAATAATGATGATAACATTAATAATTACTAAATATTGCCGTCTATGTTAATTATCTTACTGATAAAGTTGATTTCGATAATGATAAGAGAAATGGTAATAAAGATCATGTTAATAGTGAAACGAAAGGGGACAAACTCTGGCCTGAGTGGTTTTGATCGAGCGTGGAAGTCGTACAAGTCTGGGCAACCTCACAATGCCCGGGACTCGGACGAGATAAAAGACCAGGTAATGAGCTTTCATAATTAAATCGGATCTGAAGTAAAATGATTCAGGTGATATTTAAATGTGGTTGTAGTAGTTGTTGTTATTATTGTAGATGTGATGTTGGTGCTGGGGTGAGTTCACGAGGGGAGTGTTGTGGTGCTGTGGGCAGACCCATTGTTGTACGTGGTAGCTCACGGCCGTGTGGGAAGTGAGGGGAGAGAGAGAGAGAGAGAGAGAGAGAGAGAGAGAGAGAGAGAGAGAGAGAGAGAGGACACTGCCAGGGTCGTGTTCATTTGATAACATAGCGAGACGCGGTGTTCATAACATGGGACAGCTATGGTTATGTTCCTAGCGTACGGCTGTTCGACCGTGGTGGTTTATAGTGCTGGAGTGAATGGATGGAAGGGTTGTAGTTGTTAGGGTTGATGGATGGAAGGGTTATAGTGCTGGGCTGGTGGATAGATGGAAGGGTTATAGTGCTGGGCTGGTGGATAGATGGAAGGCTTATAGTGCTGGGCTGGTGGATAGATGGAAGGGTTATAGTGCTTGGCTGGTGGATAGATGGGAGGGTTATAGTGCTAGGATAGATGGATGGAAGGGTTATAGTGCTTGGGTTGTTGGATGGAAGGGTTATAGTGCTGGTTATAGTATGGCCACATCCCTTGCAGTCAGAAGCAGCCGTGCGTCGTGGCTTGGAGTGGGTGGTTGGGTGGTTAGGTGGGTGGGTGGTTAGGTAGGTGGGTGGGTGGGTGGGTGGGGCGTGGCTTGCGGTGGTGGTGGCGGCCGTGGAGGGGACGCCCACCAATTGACCTTCAACCACAGGACACGGGTTATGAGGGAATGGTCTCCGTGAGTGATGCCCTCACCCCACACCCACCCGGATATTGACCACTGCCACCCTACCCCACCAAGCCTGGCATCATCGTGTTTGATGCCTTGGTGGGGAGGGACGGAGGGTTAACACACACACACACACACACACACACACACACACACTTCAGTTCCTAGGCTTGACTTGGCCTCGTATCTCGGCCGTCCTAGCGTCGTAAAGTTGGGTCAACCTCTCCATTTCCCTCCGTAACTCCACCGAGATAGATTTTTCGTCTCGAAACGAATTAGATATACTTTAGTTGATGTACAGATCGAAGAAATATATATATATTGATCTTTTAGAAGTTTATTGTAGGAAAGGAGACATGATAGGTATCATCAACATGAAGTTGTAGAATGTATGCGTGGGGTGACGTATGACTGACCCTTGTGGGTGGAAGTGGTAGAAGATGAGTGAGGACAGTTGTCAGGTCAGATGTACCCTGACCTCAAGGGCCTGACCCCTTTGGCTAGGGCCACACACCGGAAATTCTGGTGTGTGTGTGTGTGTGTGTGTGTCATCGGGGACAAAAACAAGACTCTCCGTAATTCACAAAGGTTGTAAATTAAGCCACTCTCGTCCGCGGGTGATCTTTGTCGACGGCGGTTTTGTGGGCGAGAGGAGAAGAGCGCCTGTGGCGATTGTACAAGGGAGGCAAACGTTTGAGGTGGTGGGGCAAACGTTTCTGCTCTCTCTCTCTCTCTCTCTCTCTCTCTCTCTCTCTCTCTCTCTCTCTCTCTCTCTCTCTCTCGGGGGTTGCAACCATGAGACTTCGAAAGGGAAGAGGTCTATTCCTGGAAGGCTTTGATGACTCGCTCGTGGGTGTGTGGGAGTTCTTACAACTTAATAAGACATTTTCTTATGAATATAAAACTTGGATGGAAAATGCGGTGCACACGAGAGCACGGGTCCTTCCCGGAAGCCGATTTTGAGGTGGCGGAGGAAGATCGGCCTCGCTGTCATGACTGGTCGTTGCTTTTTTCGTGTGCAAGGTTTCCCTCCCCCCCCGCGTGGGAGACGAAGGTGCACTCAGCAGCCTGTCCCGTCGTGATGTGTGGCCCATGTTGACGCAAGAGCCTCCTTAACCTGACATGATTGATGCTGGTGGGAGGGAGGGAGGAGGGCGGTCACTACCTGCTCCTCTTCCATCCTTCTCCTCCTCCCATTCCTCCTCTTATCCTCCTCCACCCTTCCCCCTAACCTTTCGCCTCTCCCTCTTGATTATATGTATATATATAGGGGTTCCCCGCCTCTGGGGAGACGTGTCGCCGGGATCGATGTCTTCCCGACCCGGTCGCTCGGGAAGGAGCACATTCCCGCCTAACTCTTCATTAATGTGAATAATGGACGAGCAGAACGCGCGTTACTACCCTCTCAAGCACCAGCCTCGCGCGCACGCCACTCCTCCCTGCTGCAGGGTGTGTAGCGATGATGGTCCGGACGCTCGAACCACTTGACACGAGGTGTCGTCCTCGCCCCCGTCAGTAGTCCACAGCGGCACCCGCTCAAGACGTGCAGCCCCAACACTTTGTAGAGCGAAAGTGGTGGATTCCCGTGCAAGAGCTCTGTGGCTTGAGAGAGTACCAGTCTATGCCTCACCTGCTGCCCCGACACACACGCCTCTGCCGCCGTCTATACGGGGGAATGCCCACCGTGCCTCGACAGGGCGTGGCGTCCTTGTCCGTTGGAGAACCATCCGTGGTGGGATGTCTGGGGACTGATTGGAAGGTTCCCAGAGTTTGATCATCCCGCTCCTGCACTTACTGATGGTGATAACCCAGTGCATGACAGACGGCTCCTTGTTGGTTCCCCCTCTGGTAAATGCAGCTGTTCAATTAATTCGTCTCTCTCAAGTCGTCAGCGTTGAGAGGTTTAGGATTTTGAAACCGTCTGCATCTCGATCGTGTTTGCTGTTTTTTTTTTTTAGCTGGCATGACATGAATGTACCCACTGATGGTGCGAATGTATTCACCTGGTGTTACGACTGTATCCACTGGTGTTACGTACGTATCCACTGTTGTGACGACTGTATCCACTGATGTGACGACTGTATCCACTGATGTGACGAATGTATCCACCGATGTGACGGATGTATCCTCTGGTGTTACGATTGAATATGTCATAATCATTCCATCAGATCTTGCTTACCCAGTGCAACAGCCGCGAAGTTGTGGTAAAGAACAAACATGGTTTTCCTACGTTAGAAGTAACAAAATTTGCGTAAATCTGTCACTCATTCTTGTTCCCTGCCTAGCTTGGTGGCAGAGACCCCTGCGCGGACCGCAGACCCGACCTTACCTGGTCTCTGGTAACATGAGTGCGTCAGTAGCGATTATCCAGGATGGTCTTTGCATATGGTGTCGAGCGACGCTGCAGTCAGAGTCTCGGTGAAAGTTAACGAAACAAATGAAAACGCACGAAATACCGCCGTATCCTTTCGTGTGTGTGTGTGTGTGTGTGTGTGTGGTGCTCAAGAACTGTGGCTGGACTGACTGGGAAGCGACGACGTAGAGAGACAGTGGGACTGGAAGACACATTTGACACTCGTATCCGGATCGCTGTCGTTCCTCCATTTACTTCGACGTTCTACTGTTGGAAGGGAGACGGTAGAGAGAGCACACTGCTTCCTCCAGCCATGTGCACGTTAGATCCGGGTTCGTCATCTCTCTGGGGAAGTGAGTGTAGTTTAGTAATTAGTGTTTACAGTAGGACTGTGCTAGATGAAACCCCACGTTAATGCCACGGACTGACCAGGTTGGTGTGGAAACGTACCTCTGTGCTTATAGCGACCCAGGGCGTGGTGTTGGCGCCCCCACTCCCTCCCTCCCCATCTCCTGTGGCTTATACACCCCCATGAAGAACTGGAGTCCCCCAACTTTACTGGCCGTTCTCGACCATATGGCCACTTCATCAGTCAACCACTTCTTGGGGTGGAAACACCCCCTTCCCGCACCCCTCCCTCAATCCTACCTATCTCGAGGGTCACTTTATACCTCGTTGTGGGTTTGCATTGAGGGCCGAGGGAGTTGGTCGCTGTGAGTAGGGAAGGGAGAGAGAGAGAGAAAACAAGGGAGAGTGAATAAGAGAAGGGAATTTGAAGGGGATTGTAGAGAATGGGGGAGAATTGGAGTGAGGGGAACGAGAGAATGGGAAGGAGTGGTAAAGGGAGACGGAAGGAGAGAGAGAGAGGGGGTCGGGTTGATGAAGGTGGATGTGATACTCCTGCGTGTATTTGTTGCATGGGGGTGGTGGGGATCTTTGCCTGGCAGGGAGGGAGGGTGCTGATGAGTGCCTTCGTCCTGGAGGGCTCAGGTTGCGCACGAGTGGCGTCAACACGTCCGTACACACGAGCCGCCACCCTGTGGTGCGTTGCATTTGATTAGCGTTGCTGTACCCACATGCCTGAACGTGGCTCGAGTTCGAAGTGCCGGGAGGGCAAGGGAGGCAGCTGGCTCACAGCCAACCCAGCCGTTCATCTTTGAATATGGAGCTGGTCGGTGAATGAGTACCTTCCGTGGGCTATAGTGTATATATATATATATATATATATATATATATATGAGACACACGAAGACGTGGACACCATGAAAGAGGAAGTTGGGAGACATTGTTCATCTTCACAGAATGTCGAACAATGGTGGAAGGAGCGAGGCTGGCCGCATATTGATCACACACACACACACACACACACACACACACACACACACACACACACACACACACACACACACGTGGCCATAGATTGGCTATGAGTATCGAAGTATCGTCCTCAAGCCAGCAGGACATGGTAAAGAGGTACCTATAAAGGGGAGGGTTTTACACTAAGTCCATCTGGATGGCTACCAAGGTAATGATGATAACACTGGTGATGTCGCGGGCGTCAACTTTCCCTCCGTCCCTCCCCTGGTGTTGACTCAAGTAACTGTTTGCTGATGACTATGTGTCACTCCGCTCGCCCCCAGTGACGTGGTTCGTTTACGTAATACAAGGTACTTTCAGTGATGACATACATTTATTTATCGTACGTTCTTTTTTCCCCCCTGAGGATTATTTATCATTTATGTCCTTTATCGTCATGTGTGGTTCATTTTGATGACCATTGGTCGATGTTATCATCTCCCCAGACGCCCTTCGCGCTTCTCTGGCGATCGTCTTGAAGACTCGGTTTCCTTTCGGCCCCTCTGTTTTCTTATCTCGTTGTATCATCGGCAGCAGCGCCGCCACCACCAGCAGCAATCGCGAGCCCTTTCTCCTGCCCTCCCCCCCTTTCATCACGGGTCGTGTGGCAAATTGGTTTATTGTAGCAGCTGTCTGGAAACCCCCCCCCCCCCCCCCCCACCCCCGCCCGATGCCTAGCTCGGCCCAGCCGTGTCTGGTCGTCCTCCTCCTCCTCCACACTCCCCACCTGGTGTGTGGTAGTCTTGTGGAATGACGGGGAAATGGTGTGGTGATGATGTGGTGGTGGTGTGGCCGTTTGGTGTTGTGTGATAGTGGTGGGGGTTTAGTGTGGTGTGATAGTGGTGGGGGTTTAGTGTGGTGTGATAGTGGTGGGGGTTTAGTGTGGTGTGATAGTGGTGGGGGTTTAGTGTGGTGTGATAGTGGTGGGGGTTTAGTGTGGTGTGATAGTGGTGGGGGTTTAGTGTGGTGTGATAGTGGTGGGGGTTTAGTGTGGTGTGATAGTGGTGGGGGTTTAGTGTGGTGTGATAGTGGTGGGGGTTTAGTGTGGTTGGTGGTTGCGGTGCGGTAACTGTGTTGGGGGGGAGTGAGGTTGTATTAGTGGTCATTGTACTAGTTGTGTCTTTAAGAGAGTTGTGGTGGCGGCATTTTGAAGGCACCGTTGTTGTAGTTGTGGTGGTGGTGCTTTTGTAGGTGTTGCTGTTGGTTGGAGGGGGCGGGGGTGTTTGTGGAGGCGATTTTTTGTGGTAATTTTGGAAGCATTTATGGTGGTGGAATTGCTGGTCCCTTCCCAAGACGTCCCTTCTTACATATTCATTCCACGAGGAGAGTTATCGAAAGGAAAGGGTGAATGCTCCAGCATTCCTTGTTGCGTGTGATACAGGTAAATGTGTGGGACGTTCCATGTCACTCTAGTGTGATATACAAGTAGCAGTGAAGGTTCCTTTTTTTCCACCGTGGCCTGTGAATGTAGCAGTGATTGTTCCTGCATGCACTGCAGTCACGTAGCAGTCTTCGTTCCTCCGTTCATTTTTAACTGATGTAAGATTATGTTTCTCCTGCCTTCATCCTGGTCTAACGTGTAGAGTGTAGTGAACGTTTCTTCTTTCATTGTGGTTTATGCATTCACCGTAACCTGGTATTAGTTTAACATTGAATGTCTGCATTCAGGACAACCCTAGTGTGCGGGGAGCAGTATATAATGGTCCAGCATTCATGGTGGCCAAGGATCCATGATCGCTGAATATTTTAGCTTCGGCGTGGCCAAGGAAGCAGTGATTATTCCAGCATCCACAGTGACGTGGCCTTTTATCAGTGAATGCTCAGGCCCTCTCCGTGGCTGTGGGAGCCAGGTGCCTGTGAACGTCGACACAATGGGTGGAGTGTGTGGTTTACCTTCAGTGGCGTCAGGTATCTCGTGTTTGCGGGCAGACTCGTCCCTTGTCGTTTGTAAACATTCCCAACCGGAGGTGGACCACGACAGTATTGTAGTAGGAGCAGCAGCCCACGAGAGTATTACAGGGCTAATTAAAGTGTAATCAGGACGCATTTAATTGGCTAGAAACCTCTGTGGCCGTAGGTACTAAGTAAAAGGACGAGCAATTGTTTTGTCTTGCCTTACTCTTCATCATCGTCGTATTCCCCTTACAACCACACCCTAACTTCAGCCTTGTGTCCTGTCGCCATCCCGTCCCCACTTGTTTAAAGTTGGGTCATACGATACTATTACTGTCCTCCAGCATAGAACCTCGTCATTAACCATCTTGTCTCTTGTTATCTGGCTTTATTCTGGGCTCCAAGCGAACAAAATTGCTTCTATTATATATGTAGACCACCAGGTCGTCTGTTATCAGGCTTTCCCGTGTACTCTAGCGGAGAATCTGGGGATGATTCATCACGTATTTGGTCCATCGGGCTTTTCCGTGTCTTCGTACATACTACACACACACACACACACACACACACACACACACACACACACACACACACACACACACACACACACACACCGCCTCTACACCAGCGCCAGCCTCACCCACCACAGTCGAGAATTATAGCACGTCTTTGTTTATGATGTCCCAGTGTCGTCACGTCATGAACTGCACAGTTCAACCCTCTTCTTTTTTCTCTCTCTCTCTCAGCGAAACTATCCCCAACTCCCCTCTTTCTTCTGACCTTTCTCGCTTCCTTTGTCGTGGTCGTTGAGACGCCAGAAGGCTACGACGCAGAAACCCTAAGATCGGAACGTGCTATCGAAAGCGAGTTTCAGTGTCGCATGTCTTGTGTTCGGTGTGTGGTGTTGCCCAGCACTTCCTGACGGTGGTCTGATGAATTTTTACGGTAGCTGCTGGAGTTGTGGCTGTCGTGGCCTTGTAGAAGGTCGACACCCAGATAGTAGTGTGAATCTTCACAGGGTGTGTCCATGATTCAATACGGGTAGTGTAGAGGTGTGTGTGTGTGTGTGTGTGTGTGTGTGTGTGTGTGTGTGTGTAGCCGTGGCCGTTGAGGGCGGAGTGATTCCATTAGGGTCGTGTTGGGCATGTTAAGAGCCAATGTCCTGGTGGACCTGAAGCTGTCACCCTGGCTCAGGCTGGGATAAGTGCGTGTGAAGGACGTGTTAAACACTAAGTACAGTGTTCGGCGCCACGTTAGCGGGGAGGTGATGCGGGTGTGGTGGTGGTGGTGAGGCAGGAGCAAGGTGTGGCCGGTGTGGGAGACTTGGGGGTGGAGGAGGAGGAGGAGGAAAGCAAAGTGTGGCTGGCTGGGGGGAAGGTCCACACACACACAGTAGTACGTTGAGGTTCGACAGTGGCTTCAGTGTTGGGCGACTCCCTCCCGTCAACGGGGTCGTTGAGGAACTTCCCCTCCTCCTCCTCCTCCTCCGCCGCCCTCCCCTGCCAGCCCTTGCCCGTTACCGCACGTTATCCTCTTGTGTTGCAATCCACCCTCCCTCCCACCCTCCCTCACCCCTCAAGCCGACCATCCAGCTAGCCACCATGACCTCATCATACGGGCATGGGTCGGGTCGCGTCCTCCCACCTTGTCTAGCGTACCCTGTCTGGGATGACACGCCGATCGTAACCCGCTGAAGGTGTACACCCCGATCTGCTTCGGTGGCTACACTCGTAACGCCCTTCTTCGGGTAGCTACACAAACCACAGGTCACTGATTACTCACGGTCTGTGCTGACGTACCTGTCCGCACAGATTGTGTTAGTTGTGATGTATAGTGATCGATGTGACCCCCCAGAGGCTGCAGTTTAATTATCTTAGGATTATGGGTAACGTAAGGTCGGGACGTGAGCTGCATTGAGAGGACTTAGGTAAGATGAGATGTGAGGGGAGAGGGTGAGGAGGAGGAGGCGGGAGGGAGCGGGTGAGGAGGAGGAGGAAGAGGAGAAGGCTGGAGCTGGGGAGTGAAGGCGGGGTGGAGCTGGAGGGGAGGAGATCCATGGAAGGCTGGGAGGGGTGGTGTCCTGATCCGATCATACTGCAGTAACGAACAGCTTACATGGACTTTGATAATGTAATGTATATGTGGAGAGGTTTTAAACACACGCACACACGCGCGCGCGCATGCGCTCCCTTGGTTAGCGTCACTGGGCATGATTAACGCACGGGCCCGCGCCCGAGTTCGAATCTCGGGCGCGTCAGTCGGCCCACATCCTATTCCAGTTGTTCATCGTCCCTTCGGTACTGGTCGATAAATGTATGTGTGTGTGTGTGTGTGTGTGTGTGTGTGTGTGTGTGTGTGTGTGTGTGTGTGACGTCATGTGGCGTTACTTTATCAGTCATGGTGACATTGATCGTTCCATATCGTTACTGTGATAACAGCGACTGCCCAGGACACGTCGTTACCTTCGCAATGGTGAGGCTTGTGAGCGTGACGCGCACAACGCTGCTTCATCGGTGTGTGTGTGTGTGTGTGTGTGTGTGTGTGTGTGTGTGTGTATTTGGTAACGGTCTCTTAACCTTCAGAAAGGATTAATCACACGAAGCGTTACCCAGAATCATGTGCGAGTAACGTTTACAAATGTCATTTATGACGGTTTGGTCACGCCCAAGGATTGCCAAGAATGTCGCTCAGGCGCGCGCGATGCACCACGTCATGTTGGGCTCTGCTTGTGCCCCTACACACACACTCTCTCTCTCTCTCTCTCTCTCTCTCTCTCTCTCTCTCTCTCTCTCTCTCTCTCTCTCTCTCTCCTACATGTATTTTTATATGTCTACCTACCTATCTATCTATCTATCATAAACCCCTATTAAAGCGAGTTGAAGTCACCATCGGCAGCCGAGGATGGTAAGAAAGTGTCGCTGTTTCGCTGCACGGAAGAGGAGCAAGGAGCAGCAGCAGCAGCAGAAGCAGCAGTGGAACTGTGTAGCGGAAGAGGCGACGTGCGTCAGACCACAGTTCCATAGGAAGTTGGGTATCCGGACGCTGGCTGGTTGGTTAGCCAGCACATTGGGTCGCTGTCGTCGAGGCGGCGGACGAACACGCTCAGCCAGCTTGGCGAGCGAGTTGTGACGACACACCACGGCGTCACACTCCCCGACCAGTGGCGTCACGCGCCTGACAATGGCGTCACGCTTCGTGGTGCAACAAGTCTCCTTAACACACAGCCACAAGACGGGGGCGGGATTGAGGAGTCACCAGTGAGGTGAATGGGTCGCTCTATGCTTTGACTTGTGGGCCTGTGGTGTGAAATGGGTCTGGTAATTTGGCCGGGTTTGAAGTAGGTATGGTACTTGGTCACAGGAAAATAGGTATTAGTGATGGCCACAGTAAATTGGTTATGGTAATGGGCCTAGAGTTAAATAGGTATGGTAATTTGTCACATAAGAATAGGTTTTATTGATGGCCATAGTGAAATAGGTATGGTAAAGGGCCAGAGTATAAACCTGGAGTAGAATAGGTAAGGCAAAGAGCCACAGTAAGACCAAAAGTATTACGTCATTGAAAATAGGCGTGGTAATAGGCCACAGTAAAATAGGCACTGTCATAGTCTTGCGTAAAGTAGGTGCGGTGTTGGTCCTCGAGAGATAAATAGGAACTGTCATGGTTCAAGGGTTAGGGGGGGAAAATAGGCACGGTGCTGTCCCCCAAAGTTACATAGGCACGATAATTGTCCGGCACTCCACAGAGTAAGACAGACGACACCGGCAGCGTGAATCGAACCCAGGACCATCATTGTTTGAACGCGATCTTCATAGCCAACCGTTCAAGATGGGCTCCAAAGGAACTAAAATGGGGGCATCAAAGCGTCATTTCAGTCACATTGTGGCAGTTGACAACAGTTGTGCGTTATATCGGAAATTTGAAGAATTCCTTCATATATATATATATATATATATATATATATATATATATATATATATATATATATATATATATATATATTCCTATGAGTCCACGGGGAAAATGAAACACGATAAGTTCCCAAGTGCACTTTCGTGTAATAATCACATCATCAGGGGAGACACAAGAGATGAATATAACAGATCAAGTATATTCCTGTGAGTTTCATTTTCCCCGCAAAGCCGTAGAGGATGTGTGGTGAGGATGTGTGTCGAGGATGTGTGTGTGTGTGTATATATTTTATATAGCAACGGATGTCCCGGGTGACGGCGCTTCGTTCTGTTTCCCGAAACCTTTGAGTCGACGCGTGGGAAGAGGAGGATTACGAAAACATTGTATTATCTCTATATATGAAGAGCAGGCAGGCAGGACATGGTTGCTTCCGAGGGTGGACGTGGGTGTGGAGGACCGCGTGATTCATGCACTCTCTCTCTCTCTCTCTCTCTCTCTCTCTCTCTCTCTCTCTCTCTCTCTCTCTCTCTCTCTCTCTCTCTCTCTCTCTCTCTCTCACATGCACACACAGTAGAAGACGTTATCTTCTTTCCGTGGGAATCAGTTACTATTATTATTATAATTATTATTATTAGTAGTAGTAGTAGTAATTGATTAGCCAATCAGTCTGTATTTATCTGATAAGCTGAGTGTTCCGTTATTTCTTGCAAATGTGGAAAAATGATCGTAGAATGACGGGCGTTGAAGATGGAGTTGAACCCGAGGGGGGGGTTAGGTTCGTGGCTTCCCCCTGGTACGTGCGCATCCACACACCCTCCCTCATGGGAAGCAGGCTTTGCTGGGTTGCGCGCCACATTACAACATAAGAAATGATTAAGATCAATATTGTATTCCTTACTGCTGGCTTGTGGGTGTGTGTTCCCCGTACGTGTGTTGCTGAGAGATGGCGGTCACATAATTATATACTTAGGGAACTCGGTCTAAATGATAATATTATAATTAATTGAATTATCGATGGAGATCACGTCAAGGGAGTTACATTTAGTAATAAATGATAATGATTTTATCGATGAAATTCACGTCAGGGGAATTACGTAGTTACAATTAGTGATAATGCTCCTCTACTGACAGGAAACACTTTGAAAAGATGTTACGTTACGTTATGTTACGTTACGTTACGTTATGTTACGTTACGTTACGTTACGTTACGTTACGTTAAGGTATTTTATTTTGTAAGTTGTTTTTGAATTGTCGTGATTCATATTAGTCATTAAAAGAAAGAGGCATTTCGGTCCAAGAAAACCGAGACGTGACCTTGCAACACATACCGTACCCATTGTTGATCGCTGGAAGTTATTTTTTTGACTGCGCCTCCATAGTAAATGAATTGTTTTGTTATTATTATTATTATTATTATTATTATTATTATTATTTGCACCTGTATGACGTAGGGTATGTTGTTTTTTTGTTGTTTTTTTAGGGGTTTGTCTTCATCCTCCAACCTCACAGCCCGGGTCGGCCCCCTAGGCTGCTGGATTTTGAGTCGTTGGTCGACCAAGCTTATTGGAAGCCACAGCCCTCACACACACACACACACACACACACACACACACACACACACACACACACACACATCCTAGCTAGTCTGGCCTACTAATTATGTGCGCTTGTTCGCTGCAGTCTGGTGTTTCTCTACGATCGTTTGCGAGTACCTGTGTTACTAGTATGTTGTTATTATTATTATTATTATTATTATTATTATTATTATTATTATTAGTCGTAAAGGCCAGGCAGTCAGCTGGCCAGCAGCGTGTTTATGGTCAAGTGTCACTCAGGCGGCGGGGGTTGGCCACGCCAGATTTGATCATGTTGACCCGAGCCCACCCTACCAATCAAACCTCCCCCTTCCCCTCCCCTCTGCTCTCTCTCTCTCTCTCTCTCTCTCTCTCTCTCTCTCTCTCTCTCTCTCTCTCTCTCTCTCTCTCTCTCTCGTTAGACGCAGCGGAAAGAGATGGAGGGTTGGGGAGAAGGGGAACGTCCGGGGGGAGATGTCATATGGGGGGGAGGAAAGGGGGGGAGAGGGAGGGATAATAATTAGATTACTGGGACGCCCTTGTGCCTCGGGAGATGGCTGAGGAAGGTCCCTAAAATTAGATTGCGGATTTGACCACGACGATTAAAGATGAAGTTTTGCCGTGTGGCGGAGGTAGGTGAGGGAGCCCTAGCAGAGGTTACGACCCTTGAGCACGACGGGACGACCCTTGAGCACGACTGGACGACCCTTGAACACGACGATATTACCATTGAGCACGACGGTATGACCGTTGAGCACGACTGGACGACCCTTGAGCACGACTGGACGACCCTTGAACACGACGGTATGACCCTTGAGCACGACGGTATGACCCTTGAACACGACGGGACGACCTTTCAGCACGAGTGTACAACCCTTGAGCGCGACGGGACGACCCTTGAATACGACGGGACGACCCTTCAGCAGAAATGTACAACCCATGAGCACGACGGGACGACCCTCGAGCACCACGGGACGACCCTTAGGTTGTAATGGCCTTGGGAGGGTTTTCCCTTAGTGCCCAAGAGTCGCACCGTCTTGCTGCTGAAGGGTCGTGACGTCAATGACGTGGTGACGCTGGGCGGAATTTCTTTCCCCGAAAACCCCGTGTTCGTTTCCGTGGAACGCGAGTCTCCGTGGGGCATGTTTCCGTCAACCACTGTGTCTTTTAGAAGTTGCCCTGACGAACTCTGTGGTGAAGGATGTATCGACGACTTAGAAGACTCAGAATGCTCTTCAGACTACTTCGCACGTCTCCTGCAGCAGCGAGGGGACGAATGACTCTGTCCTTAAGACGAAATGGACGAGAAGAGCTCGTCAGCGGAGGGAATCCACACCCACTTAGAGTACAAACCGTGGAAAGGTTGAAGCAGAATCTTCGGCGATGGAGGCAGAGACAGACAACCCGTCGAGTTTGCGCTTTTGCAAGACATCTGAGAAGTGGCTGGTGATCATCTGAATACCATACGGGGTTTAAAGAACACGTGCCACACATGGCAAAAGAAAAAAAAAGTGCCTCCACAACTTTATCACTGCTTTTCCAAACTGTTCATTGAGGGGGGGCAAACGGCAACACTACACCACATTTCTTGACCTAAAATCTGCCTTTTGATATGGCCAAGAGGCAAGATGTTTTGTACGAGTTAGTAAAAGAATGGAGTGAGATGGGGTGCAGGTCTGCACTGGATTATGGAAAGTCTGTTGTCTTGTGTCAAGATGACGGAAAGTGAAAGACGTTCGGCGAGGTTGGCCCTCCTGAAGGTGAGGTACTGAACCCCACCTGGTTCATCGTATATGACAAAGAGATTTTCCTCTCTGTCATTTTAGGACAAGTGATATGTTCCAGAGCTTTTATCCTAATCTAGGACTGGATATCGGATTATGTAAATTGCCTATGTATACTGTAGCATGATACTACTGTGTCATCAATGGATTTTCAGTACAGAACATTATTTCAGTACCTGCGCTGCAATATATATATATATATATATATATATATATATATATATATATATATATATATATATATATATATATATATGTATATATATATATATATATGTATATATATATATATATATATATATATATATATATATATATATATATATATATATATATAGAGAGAGAGAGAGAGAGAGAGAGAGAGAGAGAGAGAGAGAGACTGGTAGTTATTGCAAAAGTATAATGAAGGGGGGAAGTTATAGAACAAAGCGAAGCCTGCTGATTAGATATCTTAAGAAAAGCGAAGAATACGAAGGAGGAGTACTTAGCTGTGCACGTCGTCGGCTGCTGTCTCCGGTGTTCTCGGTTCTGGTGAGCTGTTGCGAGTGTGTGGGTTGGGTGGGCGGAAGGCCCCACTGCTCCCATGCGATGGCATCACCATTACATGACCTTGAATTCGTTGCACGTACGTGCCTCCGTGCCTAGAACTTCTGTTTTCGTTAATCTGTATGTTAGCATCTGTTTTCCTGAACCTTTTTCTCTCGTAACATCTGCTTTCCTGAACCTTTCTCTCTTTCGTGACTTCTGTTTTCCTGAACCTTTCTCTCGTTCCTTTGCGTAAGTCCATAATCACTCGATGTTCGGCACGTGGTATTCAGCAGTCGTGCTGCCAATGTAGTCCCTTCTGATGGATCTCTTCTGGTGGTGCCGTAGGAGGAGCTTGGCCACAGGGCCGGGTGTGCTTGTGTCTGGCACATCCTTGTGCCCCTCTCTGACTCTCTCTCTCTCTCTCTCTCTCTCTCTCTCTCTCTCTCTCTCTCTCTCTCTCTCTCTCTCTCCCCGTGCCCGTAGTTGGGAAGTGGCCATCATCCGAGGTAATTGTTGATGCTGATCAAACAGACGATTTGCTTGCCAGGCTCCAGTTGACGCGTGCGCTGCCCTCCCTCCCTCCCTCATTGCACCACGATAAAGTTGTGTCTCCCTCTCCCCCTACGTCTCCCCCCACACTGTGGAGGAAAACCCGATGTTGACAATGTGAATCGCTGATGAGATTACAGGAGTCTGCCACACTGATTATTTTCCGTGTCTCGTAAGGAATCTGCAGCCACACACACTGTGTGCCCTGTATTATCCTGGCGGGGCGTCGATGGAGGGGATAATTTTTTTCTTTTTCCGTTGTGAAACACGCCATCTTCGTCTTCATTCCGAACCTCGACGTATTCTCATTTTCACTCTGAACCTGGTCATCTTCGTCTTCATTCTAAGCTTGGGTCATTTTCGCCTTCACTTTTGGCCCATCTGGAGATATTGGTCATGTGAATTGTAAGATTTGTGGCCGGAGATTTGGAGAGAAACTAGAAAGCTGTGTCATAGACCATGAAAATATAGAGCCTTTTAGGGATAGGTCGAAACAAACCTTTCAGAAATGCAACATCAACCAATTGTTGATAACAAGATACATGAAATTCTGAGATCGTGAATGTTAAAGACTGTTAGCTCATACATGGGGTCTGAGAGAGACCATTTGTGACCCGTGTAATCTTTTTTTTTTTTTTTGCGCCACCGCTCACAAGGATAAGCGCGGGATGCACGACAGATTTACACATGAGTGATACTGGCGCACGATGTGTCGAACATGTTGCTCCTTCAATCCCGTTGACTCATGGGCGTGTGACGCTGGGCCTCCTTCCGGAAACGCGCCGCCTCCTTGACCGGACTGCACCAGACTGGGTCTGTTAGTCACTCAACAGCAACAGCAGCAGCAGCAGCAAGCAACGGGGCTCAGTCTTTGCTGTGGATTGTGTAGCGTGAGGTTCGGCAAGTCTTCAGTCTCGGCGACACTCAGGTCTCCAGTACCTTCCTTCCTTCCTTCCTCCGTCTTTGCCTACACCTCCTGCCGTAGCAGCGCCGCTCCCCTTCGTCATCATCAGCAGAAGGAACGCGACTCGCCTCCACTGCACCCAACCAGCAGCCAGGGAGGGGACTTCCCACCACAGACAAGTGAGTTGATCGTGTTATCGTCCATTTCCTAGGGGGATGGAAGTCCAGGAATACGCATTTCAACTCCACCCGGATCCAACGCTGTTTTTCTCAGTGGCATTGTTGTCCCCTTTACGCCAGATGTTGTGTGGGTGGGATGAGGCGATGTGTCCGTATTCTGACGTTGGGGGGGGGGGGGGGGAGTGGATTGGGTGTGTGGAAGCCTCAGTGGAGTGGCGTGGAAGCTTCACAGGAGTGGGTATGAAGGCGTCTCTCTTCTCCTCCTCCTCCTTCCTTATCAGATGCCACATGAGGAGTTATACGAGAGCGAGAACTGGCGCTTCGGTACTACCCCGAAGCTTTTGGGCCAGACATCAACCATCAGCAGAGAGAGAGAGAGAGAGAGAGAGAGAGAGAGAGAGAGAGAGAGGAACTGGCTACTGATAAATCAGTTGCGCATATTTTAACTTGCAGGTTAGTGACACGCATTAGCCGCTCATGTTTTAAGATATTGATGGGTTCAGAAACTCGTGCTGAAATTTGAGTGACAGATGTGGAGGGAAGTTCGTTCCGGGCTTATGTGTTTGTGACAAATGAGTTGAAATATTGAAGTGGGCGTCGTGGTGAGGGTTTGTATATAGCCGTGGCTGAATGAATCCCTGGGTGGTGATGGTGGTGACAGAGAGGTAAGGGAGTGGTGGTGGTGGTAGTTGTGGTGTGGTGTGTGAAGGGCGGTGTTAGTGATGGGTATTGCTTGTGGCAGTAGAGTGACGGATTGATAATGTGGCAGGTATTGTGCGTGTGAAGGCTTGCTCGTGAGGGCGATGTGTCAGTCGGTGGTTTGCGAGGGTGAGTTGTGGTTATGCTGGCGTCGTGTGGGTGTTGATGTTGGACGGCCACTCGCCCTGGAACTGTGTCACAGTGCAAGACGAGAAGACGGAGGATGTACTCCTCCAAAGAACCAGTTTTCAGAGGGTTCATTGTCTATTTATAATGCTGGAGGTAGGGGTAGGGGGGTAACATTTCAGCATACGTACCAACACGCAGGCCTGCAGGGAGTCGTCTCCCACAGCCTGGACTAAGCAGAGGAGCAACACGGGGCTTGGGTCTCAGGTGCGAGATGTGAGGAGGAGGGGGTTATACCATACGCAAGGTAAGGCAAGATCCTAGACCCAGCTGTTGGGGTAGAAGACCTCCGAAACTATCGTAAGATAAGGTCCCAGACCTGGCTGTCGGGGTAGAAGGCATCTGAATCGATCGTATGAATAAGGCAAAATACCTTAATTACACGGAAGAGGAAAGGTTGTCAGCAGCATCGTGAAATGGCTGACAGTGAATGAGAAAAACTTGGGGCGTTGGCTTACCACAGTGGCGAAATGCGTTGCGTGTGAGAGTAAGGAAACGAACGAATCGAGTTCGTCTCTTGCGAACGTTTCCTGTGGATCTGACAGGGTGGAAATCGGGGTTCAAGGAAGTATTCTTTTTCCTTGTAAGGAATTTTAGGGCGACGACCGTGTAGTGAGTGTGTAGGTAGGAAGAGCATTGGTGTGTGTACGTGATGGATAGACGGTGTCCGTGCAGGGGGTGGTGTACGGGGTGTGGGTGGCCGGGCCGTAAAAACTTGTATGTTCTGGACTCCTTTCTTGTCCTCACACCCCGAGGGCGTGTCAGCTTGATCCATCGGGGTTAAGGACGAGGAGGGAACTGCTGCTGGAGAGTGAGTGAGTGAGGAGAGAGAGAGGAGGGAGTGGGGGTTAATGGCGGGTGTCAGGAGACTCTCGGTGAAGGGAGGAGGGGAGGGGAAAGTGGTAGTGTTGGAAGAAATGGGTGGGCGACGTGGGTTCCTCCATCACGTGAGGTGGAAGGGAAGTAGTAGGGAGGAGGAAGGTGGGTGGTGCAGATGGAGTGATTGATTGATTGTGGACGTGGGTTGGCGACGTGGGTTGACCAGCACGAGACACTTATAGGGACAGGGGAGGAGTGACGATCGGGTTGGGGGTGAGGGGAGAGAGGGTGGGAAACAATGGGGGATGGAGGAGTAATGGATTGTCTACGTTAAGGGGGTCTCTCTCTCTCTCTCTCTCTCTCTCTCTCTCTCTCTCTCTCTCTCTCTCTCTCTCTCAAGGTACTCGAGATATCGGGTTT
Organism: Panulirus ornatus; assembly: GCF_036320965.1. Lineage (NCBI taxonomy): Eukaryota > Metazoa > Arthropoda > Malacostraca > Decapoda > Palinuridae > Panulirus > Panulirus ornatus. The sequence continues at coordinate 36,872,604 of NC_092278.1, forward strand.
CCCGGGCTGGCTGGATCTGTCGGCCAGTTGCTTTGTTGTTGTTGACCACGACGATGGCTTCCCGTGGACTCTCGTCATGTAAGATAGCTCAAAGGTGGTTGCTCCATTTATCGTGTGATGTTTATTATTATTTTTTTTTAATGATAAAGTTAAGCCGTCGTATTAACGTTGCTTTGTCACTCACTGCTGTCGTCCTTTGCGTCTCCGGCCCAGCCCACAGCAGAGGGAGTACGAGTGCGTGCAATATACGCCGATTTTTTCTTCTTTTTTTGCGTCAAGAATCAGTAGGGGTTTGTGATCTTCATTCATCGGTACCTTTGTCATAGGTGGATGCGTCTTCCGTAGTTAGTGTGAGCAGCGGGGCTTCGCTTGTTGGTGAGCAGCGTACAAGAGAGTGAGGGCAAAAGATCTCTGTCCCTGTGGCACCCTCCACACACCCCCCTGGTGTGTGGGAGTGCATCTCCCACCGTCTAATTGGACAGGTTCCTTCCCGTCCAGACGGCCGGTGTGGCCCTACTGACGCAGGTGGGGGGGGGGGGGAGTGTCAGCTGCGCAGACGGAGAAGCCCGTCTTCTTAAGCTGGCAAAAGCGTTGTGGGTAAAGTAGGAGGAGGAGGAGCGGGTGGTGCCAGGATATACGTGTGTGTCCCGTGCACACCAGCATCCCAATGTCAGGTGATTGGAGCCTCTTTTCAATCCTTCAAAAGGGTATTGAATCCTGCCATTCGTAAGTCTAGATCCACAAGGGTTGCTGTGTATGTGTGTGTCTGTGTCTAAGTGGGCGTTTGTTGACCCCGGGAGACATGTTTAAACTCGTGATCTGAGAAGGTTAATCCTGTCTTGTCTTAACAGCGTACCGGGCGTCGCACAACAAAGGACATGGTCCTCGTGTCCTATCCCTTCCCCCCCTTCCCCTGGAACCTGTGGACGTGACAATAAAACCGTGATCGATGAGGGCGAGTGAGGGGCGTGCCGTATCTGCCCCCTCCGCCTGCTGACGCCCTCACCTCTCCCGAGGGAGGAGCACACTCGTGCCCACCCTCCCTCCCTCTCTCGTCCTCACTCACTCCCTCCCTCACCACACCGGCAGGCTTACACACCTGTCTTTATCTGAAGACAAAATTAGATATGATTTGTGGCGTTGTATTAATCGCTACGCAAGAGGGAAACCAATAAGATGAATAATTAGAAAAGTATTTTTTTCTATTAATGAAAAAGAGCGAAAAAGAAATTCACTGTCTTAGGAACTCCTAATGATGACGAGTAATTAAGCTTTTTAGAATATATTTTTTTGTGTGTGATATCCCTCTCTGCATCTCGGGGATGATGAGCCACACCGGGGCAGCCTGAGGAGGTCTGTACGTGCACCAGGGGCAGGAACCTCTCACACGGACGCGGCAATTACCGCCGGGGAGAGAACAATATACCAACAGAATGATGGAAAACTCGGGGGAGAGGAGGAGGAGGGGAGGCGTATCGCTGGAATAATGATTGTGGAACCGTAGGACTACAGCGGCGGTAATGGTAGGAGGGGAGGAGAGGCTGGTCCTGGACAAGAATGTGAGGGGAGAGGGAAGAGAGAGAGAGAGAGAGAGAGAGAGAGAGAGAGAGAGAGAGAGAGAGAGAGAGGAGGTAGGGAGGGAGAGAGGCCGTGGAGGAGGAGGGGTTGGGACAGGAGGGAGACGTGGTGGCTAAGGCAGCTAGAGGCTGGGTAAGGAGAGTGCTCTGCGTAGATGAGAGAACGAAGAATAACATTTTAATGGCTCTAAAGCTGTGGTTAGGATTCGACAACCATGAACGATGCAGGAGGCTTGTTTCTCTCTCTCTCTCTCTCTCTCTCTCTCTCTCTCTCTCTCTCTCTCTCTCTCTCTCTCTCTCTCTCTCTCCTGATAACGCACATCCTTTCACGCTTCAACTCTTCAAGGTAAACAGAACCCAAATTTCTCTCTCTCTTTTTTTTTTTAATCCAGATTATTTATAGCAGACGACACCAACCATGGGTTTGCCTGATTCATGCCTTGTCATGGGAGGTTGCTGGGCGAGGAGGAGGATGACCTGCTCTCCTGACACACACACACACACACACACACACACACACACACACACACACACACACGATGAGGAGGAGGAGGAGGTAATCAGGTATGCCTTCGTTCCTCATGGTATATGCTGTCTGTGTGGGAGGGTGAGCGAGGCTTCTTGGATTCGGTTAAGCCTTAGCAAGGCTAGCCACCCGGAGGCCCCGTGCCTCATTAAGGACCCGTCATGTCCCGAGGTGAGGTGGGGGGCGCGCGTAGGTCTGGTTGAACAGCTTGTTAGTGCCGTCCACAACTTCAGGGAGTGTGGGATCGCCGCTGACCTTTCCAGCGGACTAGTGGTCCTCCCCTGCCGTGCTGGTGCTCTTCCCGGCTCGTCTGCTCGGGTTGGTTGTAGGTTCGAGAGTTGCCCCAGGGTGTGGAGGATAGCTCTTTCAGGTACACGTCAGTGGACTCCAACCCGGACGCCTTATTCCCTTATCATTTGATACTCGCCATCTCTTCGCAGGAGCTTCCCCCTCCTCCTCCACATCCTCCACCTCCTCCTCCTCGTCGTCGATGGCTGAAGCTCCTCGACCCGTCGTCCCGACGTGGCCATGTGTAATCAGCGTTAACACAATCACTGTGCGTAATGTAATCATTCGTAACGTCGTTGAGGTGAGCCGCGTCTGATTGGATTTGTGGGCGTGACTCCTCCCCCGTGCAGGTGGTAGGCCTGTATGAGGAAGAAGAGGAGGAGGAGGAGGAGATGAGGGGAGCGTGTGGGTGGGTGAGGTTTTGACGACGAGGCCTCGCGGGCGGTGAGGGGTAAAGCAAGATACAGAAATGACATGAAAGGCGAGTAGCCAGGTACACCCAGCGGGGATGTGGGCTTAAGAGGGAGTTTCATCTTGAGGAGACTCTAAGTATAGAAATATTTTAAGTTAACAACGATCGTATTATGAGGTGTGTTTAGGGGATACCTAGGAGTATACAGGAGACACCTAAGAGTTTACAGGAGGAGACACCTAGGATTACACAGGAAGAGACATCTAGGAGTACACAGGAGGAGACACCTAGGAGTACACAGGAAGAGACACCTAGGAGTATAGAGGAGGAGACACCTAGGAGTACACAGGAGACACCTAGTAGTACACAGGAAACACCTAGGAGTACAAGGGTACACAGGAGGAGACAGCTAGAGGCAGAAAGGCTAGAGATGGGATCGTACAACCTCCCGCTCCCCGTGACGTGGTGGGGATATTGTCACCGGGTGGTGCACGTGATGGTTCGCTGTGTGGAGGGTTGAATGTGAGGCGAGAGCTGTATTATCCCAGGGCAAGGTGGCGTAACAGAGGGAGGTGTTGACGGTGGAAGATGATGGGAGAGTAATGGGATTGGATTGGTAGGATGGGGTGGTGGTGATGCACGATAAGCGGCGATGGAGGGATGTCGAGGCGTTGTGATGGTGGCGATGAGGGACTGGCGATGGTGGTGGGAAGGGGAATAACGGCGCAGGGGAGGCGTTCATGGTGATGGTAGGAGGGTAGTGGCACGCAGTAGGTGGATGTGGAGAGTATAGCGGGTGAGGTAGAGGTGTGGTGATGCTACACTTGTGGCAGAGGGCAGCATTGCTTGCTAGCCGCCACCATCACACTGATCTTCACTTGTAGAAACAAAGATCTACTTCTCCCAGGTTCGAACTTTCCACACGTGAGGACCATCTGAATTTTGTGAGTGTGTACCCTTGTGCCTGGCTATGGATGGGGTGGTTCCAAAGTGTCGTAACGTGGGGAAGCGAGCTGTGGTTTACACCAGATATCAGTTCCATGAAGAGGACACGAGTCATGATATTACCAGAGAGGTGTCTCTTTGTTCCTGGTGGAGCACATGGCTTAGACCGAACCGTCCGGCCCACACGTCCCGCAGACATTCCAGACATTGTCCGCCCGTCCTTAGGACATTCCAGACACACACTGTCCATCCGTCCCTCAGACACTCCATGCACTGCAGACACTCTCCACCCGTCCCTCAGACACTCCAAGCACTGCAGACACTGGCCACCCATCCCTCAGACACTCCAAGCACTGCAGACACTGGCCACCCGTCCCTCAGACACTCCAAGCACTGCAGACACTGGCCACCCGTCCCTCAGACACTCCAAGCACTGCTGACACTGTCCACCCGCCCCTCAAAACACTCCAGGCACTGCAGACACTATCCACCCGCCCCTCAAAACACTCCAGGCACTGCAGACACTATCCAACCGTCTCTCAGACAGTCCAGAAACTGTCCACTCGTCCCTCAGACAATCCAGGCACTGCAGACACTATCCACCCGCCCCTCAGACACTCCAGGCATCGTCCTCACCTCCTCCAGACGTCGTCTTCACGTCCCAAGGTACTCGGGGCACTGCCAGTGTTTACCAGAATGTGGAAGTGATGGCTGTCCACCTCCCCTCCCCCGCGTCAACACAGGAGTCCGGGAACGCGCTGGCCGGACTCGAGGCCTCTTGTCTCGTCACTCAGCCGAGCTCTTGTCTTATCTCCTTCACGTCTGTGTGAAGAACCGCGACCGTAAACCGTCGTGGTCTTCGCCCACGAGGAAAGGGGGTTAGAAAAAAAAAAGGGTGCGGCCCAGGAACGTCCAGGCTGCGCGCTCAACATTATACCTCTCTCTCTCTCTCTCTCTCTCTCTCTCTCTCTCTCTCTCTCTCTCTCTCTCTCTCTCTCTCTCTCTCTCTCTCTCTCCATTGAGAGAGAGTTATATTTACCCATAGTTGTACGTAGTTATGTTCCTTAGAACTCCCTCTTTCTCAGGAGGTCCCTGGGCTTCCAGGCTGCGCTCCTCGCGGGGAGAGAGGTAAGGTTGAGTACTTCGAGTACTACTCCTTCTCGTCCTCTTATGATTAAACTAGTCTAGCGTGACATATCTCTCCGGATGTCGGCTGGCGGCCGGAAACGTGTGTGTGTGTGTGCGTGTGTGTGTGTGTGTTTTATGAAGCTATATATAGATGATAAAAGATTGTCTTGATGAATAATTTGCGATCCTTATCGAGGTTTGTGTTGACTGGCCCCGTTATCTTTGTAATCTCTCGACGCGATAGCGGTTCGCAGCATCATGCCCCAGGGTCGTCCCAAGGTGTTCATCACGACCCTCTCCTACCCAACCCCCCAGACAGCTCGCACACTCCTGCCCTCTCCACAGTCGCTTTTGCTTTCAGTGATTCCCCCGTGTGGCTCGCTGGACGGAAGCAGAAAGCAGGTCACCTGATGCCAGTTGTATATCAACGTATGTCATTATATACTTTATTTTTTATCTCTCTGTAGACAGTACGCATCCTCTGCCTCCATTCAAGTAACGGAGCCACACCCTCTCCATACCCTTCGCTGGTCTGGAATGGAATGGGAGTGTGTATGGGTAAAGGCGGATAACGTGAGACGCGATGGTTGGTGGTAATGGTTATCTGTCGGAACGTAATAGTGTCGTAGGTTCCTCGTCCCTGTAGAGTGGAAGGGGAGGGAGGAGCGTTGAACCAGAGGGATCCCTGTGGTAGGGCAAGGTACGAGGCAGGTCCTCCTACCCGGAGATCTGTCCCTCTCTGCTGGAAAGCCTGCTCCCCCCCCAGTTAACCCTAGCCTGAAATAATAATGAGATTACCAATGGTTGCTGTGTTCCAGGCCTTCCCCCCCCCCCCCCCCCACACACACACACACACACACACACACACCGACTCTCTCTCTCTCTCATACAGCTGGCTGGCAGTGCCGTTTCGCAACAGGTTTCGACCATCGAGGGTTGGAAATGGTGGTTGATCATCCCGCTATCGTTGCTGCGTCGTTTGGAATCTCGCCCGCCCCCCGTGAGTGGTCCTCGCCCGTGGCGTCCAGCAGACGTCTCTTGGTTGTCTCCCTGAGCCACCAGTTGGTCGAGAGGGAGCAGACCACAGAGCCCTTGCCATGCGTCGCCGGGGCTGCGTAACCCCACGTCGACTGTGCATCTCGTGTAGTTGAGGAGTGTGCCAGCCTTACCCCCGTCTCCGCTTCCCTTACCGTAGCGTCCTTCCCCACTCCTCTCACACGGCCGCTCCCGGCGATGGTTGTCTTCGTGGACGGCCTCTCCTCCCCACACCCCCACGTAGCCTCCCAACGGACGTTACTAACTGTACAGCTTCGTCTCTACAGCCACTTGCGCTCCCATCGCTCACAGCTCCCTACCACCTCCTCCTTCCTCGTGCTCCTGTTTGCCCCTCCTCCTCCTACAGCCTCACGGGACTGTAGGTGTAACACACACACACAGACACACCTCCTCCTCCTCCACCTCCAACTCTTCCCTACACACCATCTCCACCTCCCTAGCCACCCCACCTTCCCTTCGCTCTCCCCTCCCCCACGCCCCGCGCCAGACATAAATTCCCAGAACAAAGTTGGGTGTTTTTCCGCCCCACTGCCCTCCGAACAACGCGAAGTGGGAGGAAAAATGAAGGAATGTTTGTCTATCGCGACCCAATCGAACGGCAGGAAAATGGAAGTCTAGTCGGAATGTGTTTGCCCCGGTTATAGCCCTCCCGGTCTGCCATGATTCAATTAAGCCCAGCCAGATCTCTCTCTCTCTCTCTCTCTCTCTCTCTCTCTCTCTCTCTCTCTCTCTCTCTCTCTCTCTCTCTCTCTCTCTCTCTCTTATATGGAGGGATGTCACGTTTCCATTTTGTGTCGTGTTGGCATTTGTGTAGGTGTCTATGGCTGCCGAGAATCTCTCTCTCTCTCTCTCTCTCTCTCTCTCTCTCTCTCTCTCTCTCTCTCTCTCTCTCTCTGTAACTCTCAAGAAATACTTGAGCGTTGGCGAGAGAAATTTATACTTTGATTATATAGAGAATCGCATTGACCCAGTTTCGTGTGTATAGTGTCAATGCATACGACAAGAGCGCAAGGGATATATACTGATGCTTTCCTCAGTATTCTATGATGGTGTGATTTTAGAAGG